>NC_064040.1:3507680-3807680 GCF_932526225.1 Nematostella vectensis
GATATATTGGCCAACGTGCGAATGTGCATTTAACTAGTTCTTCTAGTCGTATATTTGTCACAGGCTGCGCGCTCCCGCTCCTGTAACGCGTGTTACGCGTGCGTCTAGTCACGTGTTTGCCTTACCATCATTACAGGCTCCGCTTGCGTCTCGTATATCATTCCAGCTGAGAGCGGTGTTGTAGATCTGTAAGCATGAGATGCGACCCCGGTAGTGTCGACTGTCGAACGTCACTGCTCCAAGGCGGAGCTAAGGATGAAAACAATATAGACACAGCAATAAGGATAAAAAAAGAACATTTCTATCAAGGAGCAGTTATCTAATGCACTTTACATGCCTCCTAAAACCTTAGATTATCACAAAGTCAAATTAGAGCGTTTTTGATCTTTAAATTGCCTAAAAGCAAAATCTCTCAAAACAAAACTATTTAAAAGATTTAAAGTCGCCTTTTTTAAATTGCATCTAAATAATGACAACTTATTCCCTTTCTCCAGTTCTCAGCCATGGTAAAAATAAAAAGTGCAACAAAATTCAATATACCGTTCGGCATTCGCACGTCGTATCAATCTTTGGGTACCATTGGTACCAGAAGCTCCGAGCTTCGCACAAATAGTTGTCGCCGCGAAGCTCGGAGCCTCTGATACGAAAAGGTAATCTTTGGGAGATCGGCGTGAAAAAGCTCACACCAAGGACTCAATCTCTAAACGACCCTTTTTTGCGGTCATACGGTGCAAATTCAACGTACTGTACCTCTCTGTTTGTTGCCGTTTCAAATGTTCCGATGTATAGCTCGCTGACAATTACTCCATCCAGGAAAAGCTTTACGCGTCCTGATGTATAGTCATAACTGAACCCCACGAAGTACCAAGCTTGCCAAAAGAGATTTCCACCCATTGCATTATTTGTGGACTGAAGCGACCTTGTCACCACTCTAACAAATAACTTTGGCGTTGGTTCAACAACCCAGAAATGAACGCCCCAATTAGAGCGATAGTATTGGAGAATTGGACCTTGTGATTCAGGGCGTACCCATGCGAGTACGGTAAGGGAGTATCTGTAAAATAAACATACTCAGGTTGCATAGGATAACATCAGTCATAAAAATAGCAAAAACGATCCTTAAATAATTAAAAATGTCGTAATTTATTTAACATGTACATTTCGTGTTAGACGCCATGAAAAGCAAGGTTACAGTCACATGCTAAGGTTACAGTCACATGCTAAGGTTACAGTCACATGCTAAGGTTACAGTCACAGCCTAAGGTTACAGTCACATGCTAAGGTTACAGTCACGCTAAGGTTACAGTCACATGCTAAGGTTACAGTCACATGATAAAGTTACAGTCACATGCTAAGGTTACAGTCACATGCTAAAGTTACAGTCACATGCTAAGGTTACAGTCACATGCTAAGGTTACAGTCACATGCTAAGGTTACAGTCACATGATAAGGTTACAGTCACATGCTAAGTTTACAGTCACATGCTAAGGTTACAGTCACATGCTAAGGTTACAGTCACATGATAAGGTTACAGTCACATGCTAAGGTTACAGTCACATGCTAAGGTTACAGTCACACAATAAGGTTACAGTCATGCTAAGGTTACAGTCACATGCTAAGGTTACAGTCACACAATAAGGTTACAGTCATGCTAAGGTTACAGTCACATGCTAAGGTTACAGTCACAAGCTAAGGTTACAGTCACATGATAAGGTTAAAGTCACATGCTAAGGTTACAGTCACATGCTAAGGTTACAGTCACATGCTAACGTTACAGTCACATGCTAAGGTTACAGTCACACAATAAGGTTACAGTCACATGCTAAGGTTACAGTCACGTGCTAAGGTTACAGTCATGCTAAGGTTACAGTCACGCTAAGGTTACAGTCACATGATAAGGTTACAGTCACGCTAAGGTTACAGTCACATGCTAAGGTTACAGTCACATGATAAGGTTACAGTCACATGCTAAGGTTACAGTCTTATGATAAGGTTACAGTCACATGCTAAGGTTACAGTCACACAATAAGGTTACAGTCACGCTAAGGTTACAGTCACATGCTAAGGTTACAGTCACGCTAAGGTTACAGTCACATGCTAAGGTTACAGTCACATGATAAGGTTACAGTCACGCTAAGGTTACAGTCACATGCTAAAGTTACAGTCACATGCTAAGGTTACAGTCACGCTAAGGTTACAGTCACATGCTAAGGTTACAGTCACATGCTAAGGTTACAGTCACATGCTAAAGTTACAGTCACGCTAAGGTTACAGTCACATGATAAGGTTACAGTCACATGCTAAGGTTACAGTCACATGATAAGGTTACAGTCACATGCTAAGGTTACAGTCACATGATAAGGTTACAGTCACACAATAAGGTTACAGTCACATGCTAAGGTTACAGTCACATGCTAAAGTTACAGTCACACAATAAGGTTACAGTCACATGCTAAGGTTACAGTCACACTAAGGTTACAGTCACATGCTAAGGTTACAGTCACATGATAAGGCTACAGTCACATGCTAAGGTTACAGTCACATGCTAAAGTTACAGTCACATGCTAAGGTTACAGTCACGTGCTAAGGTTACAGTCACATGCTAAAGTTACAGTCACATGCTAAAGTTACAGTCACATGCTAAGGTTACAGTCACGTGCTAAGGTTACAGTCACATGCTAAAGTTACAGTCACATGCTAAGGTTACAGTCACATGCTAAGGTTACAGTCACATGCTAAGGTTACAGTCACATGCTAAGGTTACAGTCACATGCTAAAGTTACAGTCACATGCTAAGGTTACAGTCACATGCTAAGGTTACAGTCACACGCTAAGGTTACAGTCACATGCTAAAGTTACAGTCACATGCTAAGGTTACAGTCACATGCTAAGGCTACAGTCACATAATAAGGTTACAGTCACATGCTAAGGTTACAGTCACAAGCTAAGGTTACAGTCACATGCTAAAGTTACAGTCACATGCTAAGGTTACAGTCACGTGCTAAGGTTACAGTCACATGCTAAAGTTACAGTCACACAATAAGGTTACAGTCACATGCTAAGGTTACAGTCACATGCTAAGGCTACAGTCACACAATAAGGTTACAGTCACGTGCTAAGGTTACAGTCACACAATAAGGTTTCAGTCACATGCTAAGGTTACAGTCACAAGCTAAGGTTACAGTCACATGCTAAAGTTACAGTCACATGCTAAGGTTACAGTCACATGCTAAGGCTACAGTCACATGCTAAGGCTACAGTCACACAATAAGGTTACAGTCACAAGCTAAGGTTACAGTCACATGCTAAAGTTACAGTCACATGCTAAGGTTACAGTCACATGCTAAGGTTACAGTCACATGCTAAGGCTACAGTCACACAATAAGGTTACAGTCACGTGCTAAGGTTACAGTCACACAATAAGGTTACAGTCACATGCTAAGGTTACAGTCACAAACTAAGGTTACAGTCACATGCTAAAGTTACAGTCACATGCTAAGGTTACAGTCACATGCTAAGGCTACAGTCACATAATAAGGTTACAGTCACATGCTAAGGTTACAGTCACAAGCTAAGGTTACAGTCACATGCTAAAGTTACTGTCACATGCTAAGGTTACAGTCACGTGCTAAGGTTACAGTCACATGCTAAAGTTACAGTCACATGATAAGGTTACAGTCACACGCTGAGGTTACAGTCACATGCTAAGGTTACAGTCACATGCTAAGGTTACAGTCACATGCTAAGGCTACAGTCACACAATAAGGTTACAGTCACATGCTAAGGTTACAGTCACATGCTAAGGTTACAGTCACACGCTCAGAACACACCTGGACACCACATTAGGTTTCCCTCGCCCACCTACCGCCACTTCCCGTGAAGCATCCCTTCCTCGCCAAACGCTATGAATTGGACCCAAAAACAAGCTTACCCAAAAATTTGCCTACTAAACCATGCTTTTTCCATTTGGTGCCTATGACTGCGCACCCACACCCCCTCAGTCAATCCTGGTTACGCATCTGTCACCAACTCATAACAGGTTATCTACGATGGTTTGAAGTTTACTTTTTTATTTTATCTTGACGGACAGGAGCAAGAAATGGCAAAGTTCAAATTGTAAGGTCGTGTTAGCTTATATTCGCTTGATTATTTTCATAGATGTTCCTTGGGTAATATAAAACAAAATAAGCTTGAGTATTTTTTGGTAGATAATCCGTTCTTTAGATATTACAAATTGTAAGACTTTTGATTTGTCTGAAATTGCCCAATTTGGGCGAAATTGCTACTTTTTTCATGATCTATGACAACTTTGCTGAATCCTATCTCAGGAACATATCATCTACCAAAAAATAATAAAGCTTATTTTGATTTATATTCTGCAAGGAACCTCTAGGCATAAACAAAATGTAAGCTAACACAACCTTACAATTTTAATTTTGCCATTTTTTTCTCCTGTCTTGACAATAAAGACCCTGACTCTCACCTTGTGTCGATCATTGCGTGGTAAGGGATCTCGATGTAGCTACTGGACGTCCCAGAAAAGTAATACGCCCCGCCATCTCTTCCATCAGGTCCCTTGACAAGTGTCACGCCAGACGCGATTCCAGCCGGAAGACCATTGCCGCTGATGTCACGTGTGTTGTGGACAGCATTCAAAGGGTAGAAGGCCACAGGTTTGGGTGCTCCTTCGCCTGAAAAGTATAGCGCAAAAAAAATTGCCGATATTTTTAATATGTCCCTTAACACATTGACGCAGTTCGTAAAAAGTCATGAACAGTTTTTTTTACTGCGGTTATGAGTATGAACGGGCATAAAAGCTGACATTCATGTATTTCCAATGTTCTTAAATAAGCTACAGCTGGGCCATATCTGAGGGTGCCCCCCCAAATGTTTTCAAAAATCATAAGGAAATGACCAGTATTGGCGTGGCTGTGCCCCCCCCCCCATTGTTTTCTTAATGTTTCTGTATCGTGCCCCCCCCCCAATAATTCGGCAATAATAGTAATTTATATTTTAACAATAATAATTAATATTTTAACAATTATTCGCCGAAGGCGAAGTAAATAGCGGTGGACTATCCACCGTTATTCGCTGGGCCTGATGAAGACAATGCACGAATTTTGACCAACATTGTTATGTAGACTAACTTAGTCCCGTTTGACTCGTTTTCACGAATTTGGTAGAAATTATTTCTTTCGCTTTGAATCCTCCACAGACAATAGGTACAATCACTTAAATACTTCTCTTGATTGTGATAAATTATGCAGGCCTGAACTTCGAGTAACTTTTCGTTTTCCTTCGTATGGGGATGTACGTGCTGCTTTTGTTTATCACAAATAAAATTTCAGCAAACTTTGAATTTGTCGCGCGCGTTGCGAAATCATTTCGGCGAGAAATTGTCAAAACACAGGGAGTTTGAAGCCGGTTTTCCGTAGAGGACAATAAATCTAAATCAAATTTTTTTTATGGTAATTTTACAAATGGACTCATTATTCCGACTGTCCGAGTTAGCGGTGAATACTAGTGTCCCATTATGTGCAGCTATTTATACCTAATATATGAAGTACAAATATTACCTTTGGGTAGGGAGATGATTGTTATAATCTGAAAAAAATAGTCAGATTGGTAAGCCACTAAAATGTAAAAAATTCAAGACTGATTATAAATGCAATACTCGAGACAAAAGCAGTGAATGGGAAGAATTTGAAAAAAAAAATGATTTCATATGGTGACGGTTAACAGATTTAGATGTTTAGATATGAGGTGTCTGCAGCCAACACAAGGTTTTTCTCCAAATAAGCTTCTGGTATCTTTGGATGTCGGCTTGGCACGTTTAGCTACGTCCTACCGCTCTTGGAAGTGAAGGAGTATAAATGTGCACATTACTTACGTGGTCTACCTAAAAAATCTAAAATACTGTAGTTGCAAACCACTCCATTTTGCGTATATAAGTTAAAGTCCATCTTATGTCTTTTATGGACCACCGAATCGTTTTGTTGGAAATATCGAAAAAAAATCGAGTGCCAATTTCTAACTTACTACTCTTTGATATTTCAATTACTCGCGAGAGGCCAAAGAGAGGTCTTAACAATTTCGTGTTAGTTAGGGAGTCGATTTATCGAGGTTCCACTGTACTTATTTTGGGAATCTAGTAAATACGTAAAATGATAATGTGAGACCACTTTCTGATTCCAACATTTGCTAATTCAAACAAATTCTATTTTTTTATGAATTTTCTCGAAGCTTACAAACTTGCACCTTCAATAATACTTATTCTAAAAAATATTTTAAATTGCTTTTTATTCACATTTTGTTCCTTTTTTTTCCCAATTCTGATCAAACTAACACTCCCGTTTGGTGATCACCCTGTTTTGAAGAAAAAAAACTATAAAGATAATTCTGCAATTAACCTTTGAAATGAAGCCGAATAAAAAAAAAACACACCATCGTTCGTGATCATCCCTTCAATACCGTTATATAAGGAAAACCTTACCTGCACAAACAGCAGAAATTCCTTCATCTTCAAACTGGATAAGACGTGTTTCTTTTTTTGTTTGTTTACACTTTATGAAACGTTATCTATATATTATTGAACATCACAAACTTCCCCAATTATCATTTTAAATTATGATTATTTATTAATGTATGAAGATGTTTAGGAGACATTTGTTTTATTTTATTTTATGGCAGACAGACTAGAGGAGTGTGTTAATGGACATAAAAATCTAAAAAAAAGTCCGTCGATCCAAAACCAGATGTCTGACAAACTCTCAACTTCTTTGATAAAAGAATCTCTAGGGCTCCTGTTTTATTGGATATAACAATGTAGCAGTGGGACACTAAGACCCACTTAAAGATCACCACCATAAAAGACCCCCTACCGCATTCCGCCCACTGTTTCACGCTAATTCATCAGGAGAATGGTAGAATATAGTGACTTATAAAGCAAGCTAACAAGAGAGGTGGCCCACTTATTCTGCTAAGTGTTGCCTATGGATGATTTGCTCTTCTATGAAAAAGCTGAGCTACAAGGTCAAATTACGATGAAATCATCGCTGTATGTATCTTTCGCACAGGGATCCCGATAGCACGGTTGTCTCAAACGTTGCTGCAATTTGTCAGGTAAATGTATGTCGATTTCATTTATTTCTTTTTTGGCATTTTTTTTATACGCAGTGGCTAAATGAGGGGTAGCCGCTCAAGGTCTTGCGTGAGCTAAATGAGCGGTAGCTTTTAATTTTTTTTAAATAACGCGAGAAAATGTAACCTTAACAAACAAATGACCTTCTATCTTTATCTAGATTTAGATGTAAGATTTTGTAAGATTTGTGGAATCACATGACCCGAAGGATGAATTTTTGCAAAAACTCGGGGCCTTTTCGGCGCCGGTGCGGTTCGAATGCATTTTTTTATCGGCGTGACTCCGATGAAATGCACACAGTCCTAGTTCACGCGCATGGGGGAATAAGTTTCCAACCTGAGCAGCTGGGACAGCCATAATAGCTAAGTCATGGTCTATCTTTCCACGGAGATCATAACTCCGACAGCTTAGGAGTGGTCTTTATTTCCACAGGGATCCCGATAGCTAAGTCATGGTCTTTCTTTCCACAGGGATCCCCGTAGCTTAGACATGGTCTTTCTACAGGGATCCCGATAGCTAAGTCATGGTCTATTTCTCCACAGGAATCCCGATAGCTTATTCGTGGTCTACAACTTTAAACAAGCGTAACGAGCTAGTGTCTTCGTGCCGCCACAGGAACAAAGCCTTGCTATGCAACAGCTGAACTTCAATTTCATCATAACAGCCATTCAAATTTCGCGCCCTATTTTTATGTAAATTTTGTATATCGATAGTATATAAGTAATGGTAGTAATATATTCTTAAATCTCCTGAAGAGTGGGCAACCACGAAACAGGCTTGTAGAGATGAAACGGTTGTTCATGTGGTCTTTTTCCTACAAACCAAGTATCTGTATTGAGCACTGTTCTATGAACGTGGACTTTTAAAAGCACACTAACATACACACATTGGCACCAGTCGGGCCAAGACGGGACGCTAGCACAGTCTATTACCCGTGCAGTTCGGCAACCATGGACGACTTCGACTCGAACGAAGTGCTTTAAACCACAGCTTAGATCCATGTGGGATCTAGAGCTGCGACCGGGCTAGCGTGATGCCAATTGTGCGGATCACGCATGCGACCTTTGCTAGTCTAAAACTCCGTCGGATAGCCAAACTATCCTTGCGAGTATGTATACATACATGTGGACTTTAAAAGCACACTAGCATACACACATTGGCACCAGTCGGGCCAAGACGGGACGCTAGCACAGTCTATTACCCGTGCAGTTCGGCAACCATGGAAAGCTGTTTCGTCCTTATTAGGACTCGTCAGCATGGTATAGCCGGTTTGCCTCAGTTAAACTTCATCGGCAAAAAAAACTGCAGGGCGACTTCGACTCGAACGAAGTGCTTTAAACCACAGCTCAGATCCATGTGGAAACTAGAGCTGCGACCGGGCTAGCGTGATGCCAATTGTGCGGATCACGCATGCGACCTTTGCTAGTCTAAAACTCCGTCGGATAGCCAAACTATCCTTGCGAGTATGTATACATAAATGTGAAACCACAGCTTAGATCCATGTGGGATCAACGCCTATGAACGCCTGCACTCGCGCATTATATAACCGACATTATATCCCGATAACTCGTGGTCTTTCTTTCCACATGGATCCTGATAGCTTAGACATGGTCTATATTTCCACAGGGATCCCGATAACTTAGTCTTGGTGGTAGTCAAATCACGACTGTCAGATCAAGACTGACTTTTGACTCGGATGGCACAAAAAAACATCTTGAAGGCCGTAGACAATGTTTTGTTGCAAAGACAATCCAATAAAAAATAGTCACTTGTCACCTGGAACCTGCAGAATCTTTAAAGTTAGTTCATCTATACAAGTTACACTGTGATTGGCTGACAGTATTCCAAGTCCTGATCAGTCAAAACATGTAAAATCACAGTGACAGTTCTACACAATTGTCACGCTGATTGGTTTATAGAATCCACAGTTTTGATCGGCTTAAACACGCAGAATCTTTAAAGAAAGTCGGTAGAGCTCTGCACTACTTGACGGTTTGAGTGAGTCGCCATCTGCCCACGGGCACGACCTTTTATACCGCAGGTGCAGCCCCTGCGCCCCCGCACAACATGGGTGGTGGTGTATACCGAAGGTCCATCTTTAAACACGATCGCGCACTATAAAAAATGGACTCTGCCTTAGACCCTGTCCCCACCTATCCGTTTTAGTTTGAAAAAGCAACCTTTTTGTTCCGTTTTCAAAAAAGATTCGCGTCCACACGAAGCGTTTTCATTTTAATACGACCCGTCCCCACGAAAACGTAAAAACGATACGAAAACGATAACAGGCTCTACAGCGCATGCGTACTCGCGCGCCAAGTGGACTGGACCTGAGTTATCACGCCATAGTTATCGAAAGGTTTGGTTTTCGTCCGTGTCCACGGCACCGAAGGGGCATTGTTTTCAAATTGTTCCACTCTGGAGATCGTTTTCAAATTGATCGGTTTTCGTTAATCGTTTTCGCGTTTTCGACGATACCCGTATCCGTATCAAAAAGGTTGCGTTTTCAAACGAAAACGGATACGTGGGGACGGGGTCTTAGGCAAGCTGTCATTCGTCATTTGACTTCACTCAGTGCAGAGCTCCCTAGAAAGAGGCCAGTGCGAGCTTGTTCGTCATACAAGTTACACTGTGATTGGCTGACAGTATTCCAAGTTTTGAATGGCTGAAACATGCAAAATCATTACAACAATACTACATAATACTGTTGTAATTTACCGACTTGCATCTCTCACCTGATACGAGACAGTAAGCAACCAACTGTGGGGGGAGGGGACAGGAGATTGCCACCTGGAGTTCAATTTCTGACAATCTAAACTCTAATAACAGATACTCTGATTGGCTGCAAAGCACCCTGTTAATAAAGAATTAATACTGAGTCTCATTCAGCAGGAAAATTATGCAGTTTATTATCTAGAAAGGCATTTTACAACATCAATATTAACAATTTCAAATCCATCCGAATTTTTGCTTGCATGGGAGTATGAAATAAAAACATGTTGAATCATAGTTATTTCTGTTATTCTGTTATTTCAAGAGAGTCCCATAAAAGACTAAAGCAAAACAGCCCAACACCACATTATTGGGGAAACCCCAAATACCACATCTTCAGGGAGTAGGGGGAATACCCTCCAAACAATCACAAATATTTCTTGGATTTTACAAAAAAAAAACATATCTTACCATTTGCCTAGTACAAACTGAGTCTATAGATGTTGATCATTAAAATAAGAGTAGCTCACAGCCCCAATTCTGCATACCTAGCAGCAACGTATGTCACAATACAGTAAGAAATGATGCTCTGCAAATAGACACCCTAAAGAATAGCAGACCTACCACTTTCTGTATAAACCATTCAGCAAATGACCAAAAGTTCTGGGCCGGGTCCTTAGAAAGCAGGTTAACGCTAACCCAGGGATGAATGCCCTTTTTAACCAATCAAATGTCAAGATAGCCGTATTTATCCCTAGATTAACGCTAACCTGCTTTCTAGGAACTGGTCCTGAAAGTCAATCATTGATTGGCTAATTCTGAGAAAGAAATGGTCATTTCAGGTGAGCGGTCGTTACTGATCACTGGATGACAGATGTCAGAACAACTTTGATGGAGACTAGTCACTGATGGGTTATTTGTGTTATTTTCTGATAGCATACTCAATAGTAACAACTAGAAGAAGACTATAATGCTTGAACAATTTGTGAAGTAATCAATGTCATCTTTTGCAGCTGTGATTCTCTACAATCAAAACCCAACTAAATTATTTCAAAATTATCCCAGTGAGTTTACCCCAGCCTTAGCAAAACACAACGTTGAAAAATAGAGTCATGAACAAAAATAAGCAAATATTGTCTAGTACTTATTGCATTAATATTGTCTAGCTATAAGAACATACTTAGAATAAAAAAAATCCTCTAATATCATTTTGACTTAGGACATTGTATTGCTTGAATAATGCAATGAAATACTGTAGTTCTCCTATGAGTGGAGATTTTTGTTTGACAAAGAAATGAAATTTGTTTAAGTGTTTTATGTTGCAATACACTTGTCAAAGAAAGAAATACATAGATCCAGTTATAATCAGTAGCACCTAATTTAGATGTGCAATTGCTGAAAGCACAAACCTTATCAAACTAGAAAGAATATGTATGTGGACAAGATCCTGATTCAAGACATTGACTCCTTGCATCAAGAATAAATGACTTTAAAATTTATGGGATGATGATACTATGTATCAAGTCTGTGGATCTTGTCTCATTGGCAATAGTGCCCACTGTACAAACATTGCCTTTTGACCTCTGTAGCCTAACCACTTCTTATTTATAAACTAAAATAACTCAATAGCTGGTGTCAAACACTAAGCGGGCCTTAGAGGTGATAATTGATTCCGGTTCTTAAGGGTCTTTTACTGCTTGGAGCAACCCGGGCATTTATTCTTGTTGTCCCCCCGGCCTCTCCCTGGTCTTATTGACCGTCGCATGGAAGGGTCACCATATTGGATACCTGATCCCATTCTGTCAGGGTCAAGTTCACCTGCGAAAAGGAACAAATAACTTGATGAAAATGTCTTTATAGATAAAAGGGTTCATCAATTGATTTCCTACAAAAGATAATTCTATTAGCCTGTCTAATATCCATCCATCCGACTGCCCAACTGTCTATCTGTTTCACTCCACAGCAAACAGTTGCACAACAAAATGCATTTTTTTAAAAATTTCAATGATCCAGCATACCATATTATCATGTACTGTAGATGCACAGTATAGTATAACCTAAAAGTGCACAGTTGTCAAAATGATACAGTATTTTCTTTTGTTTAAAAAAAGAGATATTTTACCTGATTCGATTTTGTTGAGAATTGTTCTGGAACACTTTAAGAATCCCTCCTCTACATTTTCACCAGTGAGTGCACTGGTCTCCAAGAACATGAGTTCTGTAAGAGCAAACACATCAGACTAATGCACACAGGACAACTGCCATCTTGTAACACACAGTCAATTGACACATTAGATGTGAGGTCCTGGTACCTGAAGATATCCAATTACTCTTCAAGATTACCACATGTACAAATTTACCTATAATAGTCTTGTTACTGTACATAGCCAAGTGTATAACATTTGTCAGCAACTGTGTACTTAGTAACAACTTGCTGTTCACCTTCCCCTGGGAACCCTGACAACTCAAACTCCCCACAACTTACACTTCACTTTCCAAGGAACTTATTTTCAGTCATTTCTAGTCTGATATCTAAAACTCCCCGCTAACTCAAGCTGTTTTCCATGTTCTTCTAGGGTTCAAGTTAAAAGAGTTTAACTGTACATTGATAGTCAGACTCCACTATAAGGGTTCAAGTTAACAGGGTTTCACTGTATATTGATAGACTCCATCTTGGGGGTCCTACAGGTGCGTTCCAAGGATTGGCCGAGGGGGGGGGATGCGCAGTTATAGGAATCATTTGGAAAAAGTATAGTATTTAAAGATCCCTTGATCAATAATGACCCAGTTTTTACCACTAAGGGGGGATGTGCGCACACCCTCCGCACACCCTCCGCACACCCCTGTGTATGCGCCTGTCCTAGTAAGACTCCTTTCTTGAAGATTCAAGTTTACAAAGGTCCAATTTACACAAGGTGTACCACCCTTACCATTTTCCTGTGCAAATCTGCTGGCCTCTAGAAAAGTAACTTCTCTGTCGCCATCCAAATCTTTCTTGTTGCCCACTAGGATGATCACAATATTGGGACTTGCGAGGGTCCTGGCATCTGTTAACCAATTGGTCAGCGAGTTGAAAGTCTCTCGGCTGAGAGGCAATGGTAGAAATATATAATGTATTTTGTACACTGCATACCATTGCTCTGTTCTTTCTAAAATACAAGTCTGATACTTAAACTGAACCCTGTAATTAGACACATGCTTTTGTAATTATATTTTGCCTATTTCTACCTTTGAGGTATTTTCTGTTATTTTTCTCTTTAATTTTTTCTTTTTTTTTTCTGTTTCCAGTCTTTTAAAGTTTATCAATACGAAAATAAATGAACAATAAACCAAGGTGCATACAGATGTTCTTTGCTGGGAATGAGTTTTGCTGGGTTTTATATAAGCAATTTTGTTATTTTTTCCCCAAAAATAATGTCCACAATGGGATTGACACATTTTCTTTGGAAAAAAGAATGGGTTCCACATATGCGCACCTAGATTTTTTAGGTCATTTTGGGAGTAAAAATGTGAGCATTATGTAACATTGTACTTCTCATGGCAGATATAGGCCAGTTGAGGGGTCAATGGGTTTAATAATATCATTTTACAAAATGTTTAATAATAATCATGTTTAATGTTTAATAAAATCATTATACACCACTCACAGTACCAGCTTATAAGAACCTAGGTTTTACAGGTTAGCTTAAGCAGGTTCTTATTTAACGGATACTTTTTTAAGTTTTAGGCTACTTAGGTTCTTTAGTAGGTGGGAAAAGTTAATATGCTAATGGCTGGTGGAAGTGTGGTTTCTAGATTGAAGAAATGTCGAAACCGGCCTGGGGTTCGTACAATAAATGCAGTCAAGATATTTTATATAATTTATGTTTTAGTTTACTGCTTGGGAATCATGATTTTTATCATTGCTGGGAGATCTTACAAGTTCTTTTTTTATAAGAACCTGTTTCAAATTTTAGGCTAAATAAGGTTCTTATTTAACAGGGGTCTATTTTTAGGCTAACAGGTTCTTAAATTCTAGGTTCTTATAAGCAGCTAAGTACTGTATAATATCATTATATCATTAGCCTGCAAGCTCTGGTGGCATGCAGGTTGTAAATAAAATGTATGACTTATGCACTAGTCAATTGAAACCCCCACCCCCATGGTCCCGGGGAACAGTGGGGGGTTAGACTTTGACCCTGTACAAAACCGAGAAAAGCCCCCACCCCCTTGGGACAAAACAGCAGTTAAGTGCCCCAACCCCTTAGGATGAAAACTATAGGCAACAACCCGACAACAAGTCATCTGAAATAATTTTTTTTATCTTTCAAAGCCAGTACACTTCAGCAAGTACATTTGTACCAATTAGTATGAAGATAACAGTTACAAAAAAAGATGGAAAAATAAAATCATCTTCATCTGGCATTTTATTTATAATATTGGTTTTTGCACATGTCGCCGTGCAGCATGCCACATGCTAATACATGGAATTGCTTGCTAGAGAAGAAAAAGAGTCTCAAGCCAGAAACTAACGTGATATTATTTGTGACACTATTCACTTGTCCCACACCCCCACAGTGGGGATATGTCTTAGAGTAAAAAAATGTCAATTCCCCCACCCCTTCGGGACAGATTCTCGTTCAAAAGTGCTCTAAGCCCCCACCTTAACCCCACACTTCCCCGGGACCATGGGGGTGGGGGTTTCAAATGACTAGTGCATTATACCTTGAGATGTCGTAAACAAGCAAAGCCCCTGCAGCTCCCCTGTAATAGCTCCTTGTTACAGACCTGCGGCAAATACATGGTGATTTTAATAGTCTACTAGCCCAGCAGTTGCATAGCACCATGAGAGGGGAAAACTAGTAAACCTAACATTCTCAGTCTCTTTATGGACAAATGGCATTCCATTCATCTTTTACCTAAACCGCTCCTGCCCTGCAGTGTCCCAGATTTGTAGTTTTACTGATTTCCCTCCAACATTTACTATTTTGGACCCAAACTCTACACCAATAGTATGGCTTGAGTCCTGTTTGACTGTTGAGAAAAAAAATGATTTTAATAACAATTTATTGAGAAGATTGTGTGAAAAATTAATTATCACTATCTGATTCTACTACTATAATAAAGAATAAATACTCAGTCCTGTATAAGATAAGATGTAAACACAAAATAACTACCACCATTAGTTCAGTGTACATAACTGTTGCGTTATTTTGCCTTATCTAATGTAAACATTGTGATCAATTGTGACAACTCACGCGAAAACGTACCTTAGAGCTTTTCGCGAAACGGGCGCGAGCATTCCGCTAAATAAGCGCGAGCATTCCGCAAGATAAGCGCGAGCATTCCGCGAGATGGGCGCGAGCTTTCTGCAAGATGGGCGCCAGCGTTCCGCGAGATGGGCGCGAGCGTTCCGCGAGATAGGCGCGAGCGTTCTGCGAGTCAGGTGCGAGCTTTTGCAAAACAGGCACGAGCCTTTCGTTGTTGAGTCGCAAGCACATAACGTAACAATCGGCAAAAGGGCTGAATCTTGAATCTTTCGATTTCCAAAGTCGGTGAAATGCGATAGACATCTACTGTGGTCTATACCTTAAAAAAAGCCTCTCTTAGGATAGAAGTAAACAAGTAAGCAAGTATTTGAGTTTGGTTTCATTGAGATCTCGAGTGCTAGCAAGGGAATCGAATGGCAAAGTCGCTACGATGCTACATCAAGACAACATAGCTATTACCAATCGCCTCTTGAGGGATAGCTTGATATCGACTCCGACAGTTTGACATCAGTCGGAAGATGTTTCGCTCGAAGCTTTGGTTGGTTCGCTAGAAGCCATATACTTGGTTAAGAAAACCACGTTTAAACATACTATGGTTTAAATATATAGAATCATAAATAAAATTTTATTAAATCTAGTCGTATAGTAAAGTTATTTTTCTACATATTCACTCGAACAACAATGCTTCTTAAGGTGCGTTCGGCTGGAGCAATGTAGCGATTGCGACAATCTTTTTTGTGGTATCTATTTGATACGCGATTTTTTGAGCGAAGGTAAACCGGCATGATTTATTCTCTGCCGACATAAAAACATATCTTTGTTCTTCAACAAAGACACTCGAACAACAACGCTTTTTTGGTTTGCGTTCGGCTCTATTTAATGGAGCAATGTAGCGATTGCGTCAATCTTTATTGCAAAAGAAAGCTCACATATCGGGGAATCTTTTTTGGGGGGTCTGTTTAATACGCGAGTTTTTGAGCAAACGTAAACCGGCGTGATTTATTCGCCGCCGACGCGACATGTTAACATGTCGTTGTTTTTCCACAAAGACACTCGAACAACGACGCTTCTTTGGTTCGCGTTCTATCTAATTGAGCAATGTAGCGATTGCGACAATCTTTATTGCAAAAGAAAGCTCACATATCGGGGAATCTTTTTTGGGGGGGTCTGTTTAATACGCAAGTTTTTGAGCAAACGTAAACTGGCGTGATTTAGTCGTCGCCGCCACTACATATTAACATGTCGTCATTGTCCAACAAAGACACCCGAACAACGACGCTTCCTTGGTTTGCGTTCGGCTCCATCTAATGGAGCAATGTAGCAATTGCGACAATGTTTATTGCAAAAGAAAGCTCACATATCGGGGTATCTTTTTTTTGGAATAATAATATGTAACAAAGATCTCATTTGGAATGGAGATCTTCGTGATAGGTGAAGCTCGAAACCGATACGAGTTCAGAAACGCATTTCGCCTTTATTACCCAACACATTACAAATTCCTACGTTACTTACACCAAATTGTTCCGCCAAATTACAACACTACGTAATGACATATTTCTTTTCGTTTTCAGTAGCGCTAGAACGATCAGTGATAGTTTGATATCGGGCTTCGATAACCCTTTGTTTAAAAAAAAACAGTCACCGAAAAGACTTTCAAGAGTTCATGTCAAAAACTGTCGTCCTTATTCCCCGAATACACTACTTATCTCTAGTAACTTGCACAAAATTGTCCTTAAATTGCCAGACTAACTATTTCGTATGTATTTGCGATTCGAGAGAGAGTACAATCTGTGAAAGTTTTTCAAGGTGCTTGGGTACTCTTCCGTAGCCGTAACGACACAAACTCTAGACAAAATCGACGCTCTGTGCTGGGTAAAAACAATTGTCCTTTCGAAAAATCGGAGTTGACTAAGGATCAACTTGCTGGTCGCTATTCCATGTCGTTTATAAGATACGACCAGCGAGTTGTGTTTAGCAAGTCGCGAGGCTTCCCGTTGTCAAGGCGCGAGCGTTCCACGAGAAAGGCGTGAGCTTTCCGTTATTTAGGCGCGAACGTTCTGTGAGATGGGCGCGAGCTTTCCGCGAGAAAAGCGCGAGCATTCCTTGAGAAGGCAGCGAGCTTTCCGCGAAACGGGCGCGAGTTTGGCCAAACTCGCGGAAAACCCTAAGGTACGTTTTCGCGTGAGTCGTCACAATTGTTTTAAATATAAGGGTAACCGTCAACTTAGCTGCTTACAAAGAAATAAAACGTTATAATATACAATTTGAAAAACTTTAAAGGAAAATCATTTTTTTTTATAGTGGGTCAAAACAATGTCATGTAGAACGAGAAGAATACTAGCGGAAAGAGTGTAGCCATCCGCTGTTATAGGATTTCCAATGGTTAAATAGGAATAGTCTAATTCCCCCACTTACATTTTCCTTCAATGAACTGATGGAGAATACACGATTTTCCTGTCCCAGCGCTACCGATAACAAGGAATTTGAAAAGGAAATCTGAAAATAAGAACGACATCAAATTAATGGCGCCTTTCCATATGACAGAACTTCCAAAACAGCAAAAAAAATCCAAGAAATATCGCAAAAAATCACGCTGGTTGTTGACTCACATACCATACGTTTCTGACATTGTCAGATTGTGTTATCACTGATCGCTCAAATCGATTTTCAAACGAAAATAGCGTTGTTCTTCATGGAAATAATAATAAAATGTCTGCTCGTCGCTGATGATACTCCCAGAATGCAGCGCAGACCCCGGTAAATAACTCATTTCTTTCGGGGGAGGGGAAAGATCTGTTTATCATTTTAAAATACTAATAGTCTTGATTTTTTATGCTTTATCTAAGCCTATTTTTAATAAAAAGGATAGAGAAAAGAAACTATGTTTTCGGCACATTTCTATTAATTTATTCATCTAAGAAATTATTTTGAAGCACTTTTCCCCTTCTCCGCCATACACAGTAATTTTGCTACCCATAATTCCTTGTATCGGAAGTAAATGCGCGGCCATTTTGGAAATAAATCTTACGTATCAACCAGATTTGAAAAGAAGAGACTCAACCGAAAAATATGGAGGTGCGACACAGAGGATCTCCTGATCATGGTACATAATTAATCGTAGATTGGTTTTGTTGATAATTCTAGCTAAGGCATTTGATTTTATAGATGCAATGGCTCCAGATTCCACAGAACAAGACAGTGATTTGAACGAGATGCAGGGCGCTTGTTCTTTACCGATCGTTATTGCAACGGAAGACCATGCGTTTGAACTGGACGAGAAAGCATTATCCAAAATCCTTCTAGATGATAGCATCAGAGACAAGAAAGTAGCTGTTGTTTCTGTGGCTGGTGCTTTTAGGAAGGGGAAATCATTCTTATTGGATTTTTTCTTGAGATATTTGGACCGAAAGGTAAGCTCTCGAAAACATAAACACAGCAAAATAAAATATTTGAGTAAGTTATTTATCGATTGAAATGAAGTTTTACATGAGTAATTCTTCGGAAAATGATTTCTGCATTTCGTCTGATAGTGGCTTTACACTGGATTCGTATTGGGTTTCCTTGTGAATTTGCTAAATTGTTTGAAGTTGCGAAACGTTCATACATAGAACGACGTAAGGCGTACATTCGTTTGATTAGCTGTTGAGCTCTTTAAATTATTTAGAATTATGTCCTGCATTTTTTTCCAATTTTTCTAGTATTTAGGTGTGGTTAAAATCTGGTTGAATGTTTTCTCATTAAAAATTGTACTTTATACTTTTTGTACTTTGCCAATCAAGTACAAATTACATTGTTCAGGCACGCGAGGTGGTCCACAAATCATCAAGTTATTCAAAGTTTTCTCTTCGTATTGTTACAATTTTTCTTATCTACTAAGTGTCAATTATGATGCTATTCCATTTGTTGAATGGGTTGCAGTTTTTTTATTACACCTTAAGTTATCTATCCTGCATTTAGGTTGTTTGTTGGAACTTTAGCTTAGTATATTTATCAATGATCCAAAGTGCTTTAGAGAGTATTTCCTGTGATAGTAGACTTTTTGACTTTTCATTGATGGTCAAGGTCAGCGTTGATCTTTTAAACTCATGACCGGAAGTCATGTGTTTTTGTTATGACAACATAAAAAGCAAGCAATTTGGGACTGTGCATCTACCACTAACTGCCGACTCTGACCTTATTTGTCCTGCTGTATTTGTCCCACTGTTTATAGAGCTCTAGCCATCTAGAGATCTGACTATAGGCTATTACAGTTGACCTCAATCACTTCCCCCACTGTTTTCACATGGACACCCCATCTCCCCCCACCCTTTGCACATGGACACCCCATCTCTCCCCTCCCTTTGCACATGGACACCCCATCTCCCCCCACCCTTTGCACATGGACACCCCATCTCCCCCTACCCTTTGCACATGGACACCCCATCTCCCCCCACCCTTTGCACATGGACACCCCATCTCCCCCCACCCTTTGCACATGGACACCCCATCTCTCCCCACCCTTTGCACATGGACACCCCATCTCTCCCCACCCTTTGTACATGGACACCCTATCTCCCCCCACCCTTTGCACATGGACACCCCATCTCTCCCCTCTCTTTGCACATGGACACCCCATCTCCCCCCACCCTTTGCACATGGACACCCCATCTCCCCCCACCCTTTGCACATGGACACCTCATCCATCCCCACCCTTTGCACATGGACACCCCATCTCTCCCCACCCTTTGCACATGGACACCCCATCTCTCCCCACCCTTTGCACATGGACACCCCATCTTCCCCCACCCTTTGCACATGGACACCCCATCTCCCCCCACCCTTTGCACATGGACACCCCATCTCCCCCCACCCTTTGCACATGGACACCTCATCTCCCCCCACCCTTTGCACATGGACACCCCATCTCCCCCCACCCTTTGCACATAGACACCCCATCTCCCCCCACCCTTTGCTCATGGACACCTCATCCATCCCCACCCTTTGCACATGGACACCCCATCTCTCCCCACCCTTTGCACTTGGACACCTTATCTCTCCCCACCCTTTGCACATGGACACCCCATATCTCCCCACCCATTGCACATTGACACCCCACCTCCCCCCACCCTTTGTACATGGACACCCTATCTCCCCCCACCCTTTGCACATGGACACCCCATCTCTCCCCTCCCTTTGCACATGGACACCCCATCTCCCCCCACCCTTTGCACATGGACACCCCATCTCCCCCCACCCTTTACACATGGACACCTCATCCATCCCCACCCTTTGCACATGGACACCCCATCTCTCCCCACCCTTTGCACATGGACACCCCATCTCTCCCCACCCTTTGCACATGGACACCCCATCTCCCCCCACCCTTTGTACATGGACACCCCATCTCTCCCCATCCTTTGCACATGGACACCCCATCTCTCCCCACCCTTTGCACATGGACACCCCATCTCTCCCCAACCTTTGCACATGGACACCCCATCTCTCCCCACCCTTTGCACATGGACACCCCATCTCCCCCCACCCTTTGCACATGGACACCCCATCTCTCCCCACCCTTTGCACATGGACACCTCATCTCCCCCCACCCTTTGCACATAGACACCCCATCTCCCCCCACCCTTTGCACATGGACACCTCATCTCTCCCCACCCTTTGCACATGGACACCCCATCTCTCCCCACTCTTTGCACATGGACACCCCATCTCCCCCCACCCTTTGCAAATGGACACCCCATCTCTCCCCACCCTTTGCACATGGACACCCCATCTTCCCCCCACCCTTTGCACATGGACACCCCATCTCTCCCCACCCTTTGCACATGGACACCCCATCTCCCCCCACCCTTTGTACATGGACACCCTATCTCCCCCCACCCTTTGCACATGGACACCCCATCTCCCCCCACCCTTTGCACATGGACACCCCATCTCTCCCCACCCTTTGCACATGGACACCCCATCTCCCCCCACCCTTTGTACATGGACACCCCATCTCCCCCCACCCTTTGCACATGGACACCCCATCTCCCCCCACCCTTTACACATGGACACCTCATCCATCCCCACCCTTTGTACATGGACACCCCATCTCCCCCCACCCTTTGCACATGGACACCCCATCTCCCCCCACCCTTTGCACATGGACACCCCATCTCCCCCCACCCTTTGCACATGGACACCCCATCTCTCCCCACCCTTTGCACATGGACACCCCATCTCTCCCCATCCTTTGCACATGGACACCCCATCTCTCCCCACCCTTTGCACATGGACACCCCATCTCCCCCCACCCTTTGCACATGGACACCCTATCTCTCCCCACCCTTTGCACATGGACACCCCATCTCTCCCCACCCTTTGCACATGGACACCCCATCTCTCCCCACCCTTTGCACATGGACACCCCATCTCTCCCCACCCTTTGCACATGGACACCCCATCTCTCCCCACCCTTTGCACATGGACACCCCATCTCTCCCCACCCTTTGCACATGGACACCTCATCTCTCCCCACCCTTTGCACATGGACACCCCATCTCTCCCTATCCTTTGCACATGGACACCCCATCTCTCCCCACCCTTTGCACATGGACACCCCATCTCCCCCCACCCTTTGCACATGGACACCCTATCTCTCCCCACCCTTTGCACATGGACACCCCATCTCTCCCCACCCTTTGCACATGGACACCCCATCTCTCCCCACCCTTTGCACATGGACACCCCATCTCTCCCCATCCTTTGCACATGGACACCCCATCTCTCCCCACCCTTTGCACATGGACACCCCATCTCCCCCCACCCTTTGCACATGGACACCCCATCTCCCCCCACCCTTTGCACATGGACACCCCATCTCCCCCCACCCTTTGCACATGAACACCCCATCTCTCCCCACCCTTTGCACATGGACACCTCATCCATCCCCACCCTTTGCACATGGACACCTCATCCATCCCCACCCTTTGCACATATATATTATCCACCTATAGGACTCATTTCATCATTGGCTATTATATAATATATAGATTTAGGCACTGCCTAAAAGCGGAGCCTGCGTGGATGCACTTTTTTAGCAATACTTGTAGCAAATTTAAAGATATAGGGGATGCAAACTAGCTTTGGAGTAGTTTTATTTTATATCCATTTCCAAGTAAACCCTGGTGTCTTGGGTACATTACTAATTTCTGCCATGACCCCCACCCCCAGGGGTTTGACTCTTCAAAAAAAGTAGGTGGGGTGTAGATAATCATCTATTAGGGTATAAACTTCACCCAACTACTATCCCTCAGGGGGTGTTTAATGGTTATTCTGATACTGCTATCCTTTAGGGTTATCAAATTAATGAATTTTTGTATTCAATAACAACCGATATATTTACCTCCCTCCACTCCCCCATGAAGACTACCCAGGATTATGATGGATGAATGAATTGAATTGAGCACGAGAATGACAATAAATACTTTTATTAACAAATAGGTGCCTAGAATGCTTGTTTTTATTATCATTGTACAAATGCACCATTATTTGACATGAAAAAGTCAAAGCTGAGATCCAGCAGTATGGGATTGCTTTTAGTAGGAAAGTGGTGTATATGCTTGTGTCTTATCATTGATAATTTGGCAATGAAAAATCATGCACAACCTAATAAAATATTGTATTGTCATGAGAACCTATTGGTTATTTAGATCAAGAATAATAAAATATAACGGGTTAGGATATTTTTAAAATATATATTATACACCTATTTCAAACAAGGTATTGCATTGGAGGATCAATGTGTGGTAACACTGATTGGTTCATTCAAAAGACACACAAAAAGAAACATGGGTAGGCTTTAATCTATGCTTATTTGTTGGCTCATTTGATATCTTTGAAGCACTGCAGTTTGTGACATTGGTATTGCAACCTCATTTGTAATAGGTGTATTATATAAAATAATAAATGTTAAAACATGTATTAATAAAGAGACAACAGTTTGTCTACCACGTAACAATTAATTCCCATATTTAGAGGAGGCACCAAAAGCACTCCCCTAAATATGGAAATAAATATATGTGGAAGACAAACTGCTTGGCCCCACCACTGCTGCCGCCTACAGCTGCATCACCTCTTTTTATCTTGTTGTTGTTCTTCTCTATACAAAAGGATGAAAGAAGTATCAAATTATATATTTTCCAAACGTTAGGGCTCACCTTAAATACACCAATAAACACCATCTAGAATCTATGTGTCATACCGGCATAGGTTCATGGGTAACGTATCAATTAATTAATGGGTCATGTAAATATGCGATTTTTTTTATTTTATGCTGTAATTGACACACAACAACTTTGCAAAACATCTTTGAGAACTGAAAGGAAAGAAGCATAAATGTGTCAGATAAATAAGACCTGACTGGAATCATTTAGCCATATTTCTTTCATAGTATCAAAGTGAATTGGGTTCATTTACACCAAAATATTGATATACAGCTTACTTTTTAAATAATTTATCAGTGTTTTTTTACACTTACCTCATTAAGTGGGAAAAAAGGAATTAAAGCCTACCTGGTCCCCCTAAGAAAAAAGCTCTTATGTTGTATGCAAAGTAAAGAAGGATTTCAGAAACACAAACCTTACTTTGTGTTAGAATATCTTTCTCCATGTTTTTAATCAGCAATCAGTCAAATGTAAAACAGTTTAGAATCTAACCTACAGTGTGTCTACAATTAGTGTATGTAGCATCTACACATTCATCTGATATCTGCAAATTATATAGTCTGCTATGGCTAATAGGACTTTATGCTTGTACTCCTGGATTTCAAAATAGTACACCTGTCATGTACAGTATCTTTCATTGAAAATTGTTGTGCAAAATTGATATTTTAACTATAAAAGGGGTAACATCAAAACTTTGAAACTTTTAGAAATATGACAGATCACCACCTACAATGTGTATGTATGTATACAAGATTTAACTAAAAAACAACTATAATATTTATGAAACATCTGAGGTAACAAAAACACAACTATCATAATTATGCATTATTTTATGCAACAAAAACTATAATAATTATGCATTATATTTTGGGTGCCAAAACTAAACACAACCATGATATTTATGCAATATTTGAGGTGACAAGAAATAAGACAGCTATTATATTTTGAAATATTTGAGTTGACAAAAACAAACACGTCTATAATATTTCTCTTTCGGATAGGCCTTTTGATTACTGTACACAAAGTTTACACACAATTATAATGCAGAACGAGAATTTAACTCAACAGAATTGGGCTTAACAGTTTCGCTTATTATGCATTTTACACAACTAAGCAAAGTGTGCCACATCTGGCACACTTAGCTTGATAAATAAACTAAATGACAAATAAACTAATTCTGCATTACTGATTCTAGTTTGCTTTATTTGAGGTATTTGCTCTTACTCTCAATAGAAAATGATAGTCTTAGTCTAAGAAGAAAAAAAGAAAACAAATAAGAATATCGATACAATTACAAAAGAATATCGATACAATATAGACATTATTTTACTCAAAGAAAACTCACCAACAAAAGCGGTAGTAGTGGAGGGCTGCCTCTGTTGTTTTCTCCTGAGTCTAGACGCCCTCTGTCGCTCACGAGCCCTTCCTCTTTGCCTTTAAACAAACAAGCTGTCTTCTGCCATCATTGCACGCTGGGCGATGAGTGATCTAAGTTTCTCTGCCTCTTACGAGCTCTCTGCTCGTCATTTAGTTCGTACTCCGAGTCCTTTTGCCCTTTCCGGACTCTTTGCTTACCACTTAACCTGTACTCGGAGCTCGTCTGTCTTTTTCGCACTCTTTGCTCCTCAGTGAGTACAAGGTCACATGCTCTCTTCCGAGCTCTTTGTTCTTCTGTCAACACTCGTGGCCTGCGTGACCTCTCCTCCTCATTATTTCGCTCCTCCCCTCTTCTAGGTTCTTCTTCAACTATTATAGATCGAAACGAGATGACATGATATGAAAATTACCCCAATGGTATAAAATATACCTAAAAAGTAAACACAAGCGCACTCAAGACTACCGCCATCTTGTTTTTGGGCGCGAGTTTTAACAAAACCATTGTACACACACATTCTTCTCTGTACAATAGAAGTATTTTATTCTTAAAAATAAAATGCTAGTATCGTCTGATAATAAATCCGTGAAAAACCTTTCTAACATATACTTAAAAAGGCACTCAGTTAAAAACCGTTTGTTTTTTTAACATAATACCTACTGGATGTAAACATAAAACCATAATAGTTGTGCACTTACCTCTTTTATCACCACGTGAAAGGTCGTCCATGGTCACAGTGGAAATAAAAAACTTCCCAATATTCAATTTCTTGTTTCGCTTTGTGGGTTTGCGTTGTTTATAAAAGAACTTTGAAGAATAAGTACGGAAGTTTGGGGGCGGTGGTAAAAAATTTTATTTCCAGTTAGACTGGTTATAAACCGGTTATGTCCAGTTTGGTGATTGAGTTAACATCCTCATGACGTCATCGTGATTGACATGTCACTTGACGATGACTCCTTTTTAGTTGGGCCGAGTGGGGCCTGGGAGTTGCACGATTTACTGGATTGTGACACACAGGGTACCCGAGCGATGACCACAAAAACCAAGTCGCATAGTTATACCATATTTCTATACCTATGGAGCTCCGCGTGCGGCCGGGCCGCACTGGCTCCGCTATTACCCACCTATAGGACTGATGTGACAATTGGCTATTATATATTATTCACCTATAGGACTGATGTGACAATTGGCTATTATATATTATTCACCTATAGGACTGATGTGACGATTGGCTATTATATATTACCCACCTATTGGACTCATGTGACGATTGGCTATTATATATTATTCACCTATAGGACTGATGTGACGATTGGCTATTATATATTATTCACCTATAGGACTCATGTGATGATTGGCTATTATATATTATCCACCTATAGGACTCATGTGATGATTGGCTATTATATATTATTCACCTATAGGACTGATGTGACGATTGGCTATTATATATTATTCACCTATAGGACTCATGTGACGATTGGCTATTATATATTATCCACCTATTGGACTCATGTGATGATTGGCTATTATATACTATCCACCTATTGGACTCATGTGATGATTGGCTATTATATATTATTCACCTATAGGACTGATGTGACGATTGGCTATTATATATTATTCACCTATAGGACTCATGTGACGATTGGCTATTATATATTATTCACCTATAGGACTCATGTGACGATTGGCTATTATATACTATCCACCTATTGGACTCATGTGATGATTGGCTATTATATACTATCCACCTATAGGACTCATGTGATGATTGGCTATTATATATTATTCACCTATTGGACTCATGTGACGATTGGCTATTATATATTACCCACCTATTGGACTGATGTGACGATTGGCTATTATATATTATCCACCTATTGGACTCATGTGATGATTGGCTATTATATACTATCCACCTATAGGACTCATGTGATGATTGGCTATTATATATTATTCACCTATTGGACTCATGTGACGATTGGCTATTATATATTACCCACCTATTGGACTGATGTGACGATTGGCTATTATATATTATCCACCTATTGGACTCATGTGACGATTGGCTATTATATATTACCCACCTATTGGACTCATGTGATGATTGGCTATTATATATTATCCACCTATAGGACTCATGTGACGATTGGCTATTATATATTATTCACCTATAGGACTGATGTGACGATTGGCTATTATATATTATTCACCTATAGGACTGATGTGACGATTGGCTATTATATACTAT
Organism: Nematostella vectensis; assembly: GCF_932526225.1. Lineage (NCBI taxonomy): Eukaryota > Metazoa > Cnidaria > Anthozoa > Actiniaria > Edwardsiidae > Nematostella > Nematostella vectensis. Next base: position 3,534,610 of record NC_064040.1, read on the forward strand.
CCACCTATTGGACTCATGTGATGATTGGCTATTATATATTATTCACCTATTGGACTCATGTGACGATTGGCTATTATATATTATTCACCTATAGGACTCATGTGATGATTGGCTATTATATATTACCCACCTATTGGACTCATGTGACGATTGGCTATTATATATTATTCACCTATAGGACTCATGTGATGATTGGCTATTATATACTATCCACCTATAGGACTCATGTGATGATTGGCTATTATATATTATTCACCTATAGGACTCATGTGATGATTGGCTATTATATATTATTCACCTATAGGACTCATGTGATGATTGGCTATTATATACTATCCACCTATAGGACTCATGTGATGATTGGCTATTATATATTATTCACCTATTGGACTCATGTGACGATTGGCTATTATATATTACCCACCTATTGGACTGATGTGACGATTGGCTATTATATATTATCCACCTATTGGACTCATGTGACGATTGGCTATTATATACTATCCACCTATAGGACTCATGTGACGATTGGCTATTATATATTATCCACCTATTGGACTCATGTGATGATTGGCTATTATATATTATCCACCTATTGGACTCATGTGACGATTGGCTATTATATACTATCCACCTATTGGACTCATGTGACGATTGGCTATTATATACTATCCACCTATAGGACTCATGTGATGATTGGCTATTATATATTATCCACCTATATGACTCATGTGATGATTGGCTATTATATATTATCCACCTATTGGACTCATGTGATGATTGGCTATTATATATTATCCACCTATAGGACTCATGTGACGATTGGCTATTATATATTATCCACCTATTGGACTCATGTGATGATTGGCTATTATATATTATTCACCTATTGGACTCATGTGACGATTGGCTATTATATATTATTCACCTATAGGACTCATGTGATGATTGGCTATTATATATTATTCACCTATAGGACTCATGTGATGATTGGCTATTATATATTATTCACCTATAGGACTCATGTGATGATTGGCTATTATATACTATCCACCTATAGGACTCATGTGATGATTGGCTATTATATATTATTCACCTATTGGACTCATGTGACGATTGGCTATTATATATTACCCACCTATTGGACTGATGTGACGATTGGCTATTATATATTATCCACCTATTGGACTCATGTGACGATTGGCTATTATATACTATCCACCTATTGGACTCATGTGATGATTGGCTATTATATACTATCCACCTATAGGACTCATGTGATGATTGGCTATTATATATTATCCACCTATAGGACTCATGTGATGATTGGCTATTATATACTATCCACCTATATGACTCATGTGATGATTGGCTATTATATACTATCCACCTATTGGACTCATGTGATGATTGGCTATTATATACTATCCACCTATAGGACTCATGTGATGATTGGCTATTATATATTATCCACCTATAGGACTCATGTGATGATTGGCTATTATATACTATCCACCTATTGGACTCATGTGATGATTGGCTATTATATACTATCCACCTATAGGACTCATGTGATGATTGGCTATTATATACTATCCACCTATAGGACTCATGTGATGATTGGCTATTATATACTATCCACCTATAGGACTCATGTGATGATTGGCTATTATATACTATCCACCTATTGGACTCATGTGATGATTGGCTATTATATACTATCCACCTATAGGACTCATGTGATGATTGGCTATTATATATTATCCACCTATAGGACTCATGTGATGATTGGCTATTATATACTATCCACCTATATGACTCATGTGATGATTGGCTATTATATACTATCCACCTATATGACTCATGTGATGATTGGCTATTATATACTATCCACCTATTGGACTCATGTGATGATTGGCTATTATATACTATCCACCTATAGGACTCATGTGATGATTGGCTATTATATACTATCCACCTATATGACTCATGTGATGATTGGCTATTATATATTATCCACCTATAGGACTCATGTGATGATTGGCTATTATATACTATCCACCTATAGGACTCATGTGATGATTGGCTATTATATATTATTCACCTATTGGACTCATGTGACAATTGGCTATTATATATTATTCACCTATAGGACTCATGTGATGATTGGCTATTATATATTACCCACCTATTGGACTCATGTGACGATTGGCTATTATATATTATTCACCTATAGGACTCATGTGATGATTGGCTATTATATACTATCCACCTGTAGGACTCATGTGATGATTGGCTATTATATATTATTCACCTATAGGACTCATGTGATGATTGGCTATTATATATTATTCACCTATAGGACTCATGTGATGATTGGCTATTATATATTATTCACCTATAGGACTCATGTGATGATTGGCTATTATATATTACCCACCTATAGGACTCATGTGATGATTGGCTATTATATACTATCCACCTATAGGACTCATGTGATGATTGGCTATTATATATTATTCACCTATTGGACTCATGTGACGATTGGCTATTATATATTATCCACCTATAGGACTCATGTGATGATTGGCTATTATATATTATCCACCTATTGGACTCATGTGATGATTGGCTATTATATATTACCCACCTATTGGACTGATGTGACGATTGGCTATTATATATTATCCACCTATTGGACTCATGTGACGATTGGCTATTATATACTATCCACCTATTGGACTCATGTGATGATTGGCTATTATATACTATCCACCTATAGGACTCATGTGACGATTGGCTATTATATATTATCCACCTATAGGACTCATGTGATGATTGGCTATTATATATTATCCACCTATAGGACTCATGTGACGATTGGCTATTATATATTATTCACCTATAGGACTCATGTGATGATTGGCTATTATATATTATCCACCTATAGGACTCATGTGATGATTGGCTATTATATATTATCCACCTATAGGACTCATGTGACGATTGGCTATTATATATTATTCACCTATAGGACTCATGTGATGATTGGCTATTATATACTATCCACCTATAGGACTCATGTGACGATTGGCTATTATATATTATCCACCTATAGGACTCATGTGATGATTGGCTATTATATATTATCCACCTATAGGACTCATGTGATGATTGGCTATTATATATTATCCACCTATAGGACTCATGTGACGATTGGCTATTATATATTATTCACCTATAGGACTCATGTGATGATTGGCTATTATATATTATCCACCTATAGGACTCATGTGATGATTGGCTATTATATATTATCCACCTATAGGACTCATGTGACGATTGGCTATTATATATTATTCACCTATAGGACTCATGTGACGATTGGCTATTATATACTATCCACCTATAGGACTCATGTGACGATTGGCTATTATATATTATCCACCTATAGGACTCATGTGATGATTGGCTATTATATACTATCCACCTATAGGACTCATGTGACGATTGGCTATTATATATTATTCACCTATAGGACTCATGTGATGATTGGCTATTATATATTACCCACCTATTGGACTGATGTGACGATTGGCTATTATATATTATTCACCTATTGGACTCATGTGATGATGGCTATTATATATTACCCACCTATAGGACTCATGTGATGATTGGCTATTATATATTATCCACCTATTGGACTCATGTGATGATTGGCTATTATATATTATTCACCTATTGGACTCATGTGACGATTGGCTATTATATATTATTCACCTATAGGACTCATGTGATGATTGGCTATTATATATTACCCACCTATTGGACTCATGTGACGATTGGCTATTATATATTATTCACCTATTGGACTCATGTGACGATTGGCTATTATATATTATTCACCTATAGGACTCATGTGATGATTGGCTATTATATACTATCCACCTATAGGACTCATGTGATGATTGGCTATTATATATTATTCACCTATAGGACTCATGTGATGATTGGCTATTATATATTATCCACCTATAGGACTCATGTGATGATTGGCTATTATATATTATTCACCTATAGGACTCATGTGATGATTGGCTATTATATATTATTCACCTATAGGACTCATGTGATGATTGGCTATTATATATTATCCACCTATAGGACTCATGTGATGATTGGCTATTATATATTACCCACCTATTGGACTCATGTGACGATTGGCTATTATATATTATTCACCTATAGGACTCATGTGACGATTGGCTATTATATATTACCCACCTATTGGACTCATGTGATGATTGGCTATTATATACTATTCACCTATAGGACTCATGTGATGATTGGCTATTATATACTATCCACCTATAGGACTCATGTGATGATTGGCTATTATATATTACCCACCTATTGGACTCATGTGACGATTGGCTATTATATATTATTCACCTATTGGACTCATGTGATGATTGGCTATTATATATTACCCACCTATTGGACTCATGTGACGATTGGCTATTATATATTATTCACCTATAGGACTCATGTGATGATTGGCTATTATATATTATCCACCTATAGGACTCATGTGATGATTGGCTATTATATATTATTCACCTATAGGACTGATGTGACGATTGGCTATTATATATTATTCACCTATAGGACTCATGTGACGATTGGCTATTATATATTATTCACCTATAGGACTCATGTGATGATTGGCTATTATATATTATCCACCTATAGGACTCATGTGATGATTGGCTATTATATATTATCCACCTATAGGACTCATGTGATGATTGGCTATTATATATTATTCACCTATAGGACTGATGTGACGATTGGCTATTATATATTATTCACCTATTGGACTCATGTGACGATTGGCTATTATATATTATTCACCTATAGGACTCATGTGATGATTGGCTATTATATATTATCCACCTAGGACTCATGTGATGATTGGCTATTATATATTATTCACCTATAGGACTGATGTGACGATTGGCTATTATATATTATTCACCTATAGGACTCATGTGATGATTGGCTATTATATATTATTCACCTATAGGACTCATGTGACGATTGGCTATTATATATTATTCACCTATAGGACTCATGTGATGATTGGCTATTATATATTATCCACCTATAGGACTCATGTGATGATTGGCTATTATATATTATCCACCTATATGACTCATGTGATGATTGGCTATTATATACTATCCACCTATAGGACTCATGTGATGATTGGCTCGGTGGAGAGACGGAGGCCCTGGAGGGCTTCAGCTGGAGAGGAGGATCAGAAAGGGACACCACAGGGATCCTGATGTGGAATAAACCTTACATTTGCAAGCGCCCAGATGGGGAAGAGGTATATATAACATAGAAAACGGTGGATTCAGCGAAAATAGGTGACTCATTGCCTCTGGGTGCAAAGTCCATTTACTTGTATGCAGAAGCCACCCTAAAGTATTTTCGATTATTTATTTTTTATGTTAGAGAGTGCAAATTGTAAAGCTGTGAACACCCTAGAATTTGTGTGGAATGTTATTATTTAAGCCTTCTGACATCACACAAGGGAGATTTCAATCACGGATCTTGTCCAGGCATGCTTATGACTCTTGCATGTGTCTGAGCAAACATCCCGTAAATATTCTATTGTTCATGGTGCTACTGTTCGCACTGTAATTCTGATGGTTCATTATGATTGATCAATATATGAGAGGAAACATTCCAGATGAGCCAATCTTGATGGGTACTCTATGTTCTGCAATAGATGAGCAGATGAGCTATTATTTTTATGATAGGTGGTGGTATTGCTGATGGACACACAGGGAGCATTTGACAGCTCATCCACCGTGAAAGACTGTGCCACCATCTTTGCACTTAGTACGATGACCAGCTCAACACAGGTGAGGATATGTTAGGATAAGTGCATGTTAAGGGTACTGTGCCACCATATTTGCACTTAGTACGATGACCAGCTCAACACAGGTGAGGATATGTTAGGATAAGTGCATGTTAAGGGTACTGTGCCACCATCTTTGCACTTAGTACGATGACCAGCTCAACACAGGTGAGGATATGTTAGGATAAGTGCATGTTAAGGGTACTGTGCCACCATCTTTGCACTTAGTATAATGACCAGCTCAACACAGGTGAGGATATGTTAGGATAAGTGCATGTTAAGGGTATGTTAGATTACCTGGTATGAGAACAAATGAGATCCTGTTCTTCCTTACTGTACGTTTATGAAAGCTGTACTGAATAGTTGTTCAAAAAAGCTAAAGAAAAGATATGAAATGAAATCCAGTTCACTTATTCCTAGGTGTACAATGTCAGTCAAAATATTCAGGAGGATGACTTGCAACATCTTCAGGTCAGTTAAACCAGGTGTTATAATATTATACACAGTATACCTGTTATGTCATAGAGATGTGCACTCTTAGCATAGGAAACTCATGTTTGAGCTCAGACACCTCCGCAGCAACTGCAGGGGCAGGAAATTTGCTCCATTTGTCGGTGTATTTTATCTAATGTGTTTCATAAAATTGCAGCTCTTCACAGAATATGGTAAACTGGCCATGGAAAACAATGAAATCAAGCCATTCCAGGTAAACAATGAAATCAAGCCATTCCAGTTAAACAATGAAATCAAGCCATTCCAGGTAAACAATGAAATCAAGCCATTCCAGGAAAACAAGGAAATCAAGCCATTCCAGGTAAACAATGAAATCTAGCCATTCCAGGTAAACAATGAAATCAAGCCATTCCAGGTAAACAATGAAATCAAGCCATTCCAGGTAAACAATGAAATCAAGCCATTCCAGGGAAACAATGAAATCAAGCCATTCCAGGTAAACAATGAAATCAAGCCATTCCAGGGAAACAATAAAATCAAGCCATTCCAGGTAAACAATTAAATCAAGCCATTCCAGGTAAACAATGAAATCCTGCCATTCCAGGTAAACAATGAAATCTAGCCATTCCAGGTAAACAATGAAATCTAGCCATTCCAGGTAAACAATGAAATCAAGCCATTCCAGGGAAACAATGAAATCAAGCCATTCCAGGTAAACAATGAAATCAAGCCATTCCAGGTAAACAATGAAATCAAGCCATTCCAGGTAAACAATGAAATCAAGCCATTTCAGGTAAACAATAAAATCAAGCCATTCCAGGTAGGTCATGCATCCTGTTATCCATATTCCGTGTTCCCTAAAAGTCGTAGCTACTAGCGATCAACTTGTTTGTCACTATTACATGTTGTTTATAAAATACAACCTGCAAGTTTTGTTTTAGCAAGTCACGAGCTTTCCATTATCAAGGTGCGAGCAGGAGTTCTGAGACTGTGTTACAATGATTATCTCAGCAGTACCATGTTATTGGACATTCTGTTTTATATTCTTTGCCGCAGCGTTTGCTGTTTCTGGTCCGTGACTGGAGCTTTCCATATGAGGCAAATTACGGCGAGGCAGGTGGTAGCCAGATACTTGAGCGCAGGCTCAAGACGACAGAGCGACAGCACTCTGAGCTGTTACAGGTGCGCAAGCACATCAAGGAGTGTTTTGAGAAGATTGGCTGTTTCCTCATGCCCCACCCTGGACTAAGGGTCGCTACCAACCCCACCTTTGATGGCCGACTTGTAGGTGGGTTTGCTTTTTTTTTTTCTATTTAAAATAGTGATAATAATATGATAGATTTCTGTGTTAAGTACCTGGTATTGCTTCCTCGCCCCCTTCCCAACGACCTAAAAACTTCTAATCTGTAACCTGCCATGTGAAACAGTGCGTTTTCACTTTTTAAGATATTGACGATGAGTTCAAGGAAAATCTGCGAAAGCTGATCCCATCACTGCTAGCTCCAGAGAACTTGGAATTGAAGGGAATCAATGGGGAGGAAGTGACCTGTAGAGGACTTTTAGAATACTTTAAGGTATACACATTTAAGCGAAATATGTGCCTTGAAATTGTTAGCTTTTGACACTTTACTAGATGCATTGAGGCATATCGAGCCTTGATGAAAAATTCACCATAACAATAACCTGCTACACACAATAATGTCCGGGAGCTTCTCGCTACCTAACTATCAATATTACCGTATGTGACTGCCCAATTGATGGGACAAGGGGCAATTAATTCATATAGTATTGTATTGAGGGTAGTATTGTTGCAATTCAACCTTGGCTGCAATAGATTAAACTATTATAATATACTATTATTATCGATAAGTACTCAGGCTATACCTATTCATCTTTGTCTTTGTTTCTAGGCTTATATGAAAATATTCCAGGGAGACGAGTTACCTCAGCCCAAGTCCATGCTTTTGGTAGGTACTTGTTAACTGTGCACTGCATAACAATGAATATAATTTGCTGAATAGTGGCCGGGCCCTTGATTGGTGATTGGCTGATTTGTTGGTTGTAATTGCAATTGTGTTATTTGCAGGCAACAGCAGAAGCGAACAACCTGGCGGCCTTGGCTACTGCTAAAGATACCTACAGCAAAGCCATGGAGTCTGTAAGGCCCTTACACGTCATTTTATAGAACCGGCAACACCTAGCAAAAATGTTATTGCAGTACTAACATGGCTGCATGCGAACCGTTTTGTATTACCCTGCGCTCATTATATTCCAAAATGCATCTACCAATAAATTGGAACCTCTCGCGTGCGTTATTCTGGCTAGCTATAATAGTTATCCCTGTGTTATCATCTTTAAGGTTGTTGGCGGAGACATGCCATACCTCTCACCTAATGAACTGGAGCGCAAGCACCTCGAGACCCGCGACTCCGCCCTGTCGCACTTCCACGGCACCCGCAAGATGGGCGGCAAGGAGTTCAGCGAGAAATACGTGGAGCAGCTACTCAAGGAGATCGACGAGACTTTCGAGAACTTCGTCAAGCTTAATGACAGCAAGAACATCTTCAACGCCGCGAGGACGCCTGCCGTGTTCTTCACCATCGTGGTGCTATCGTACATCTTGTCCAGCGTGTTCAACTCGATCGGCATTCTCTCGTTCACGCGCATGTGTAATCTCACCATCTGGATGGGCTTGCTAGGGATTCTGGTCTGGTCGTATATCAGGTTCAGCGGCGAGTTCAGGGAGTTTGGCGCAAAGCTGGATCACCTGGCCGAGTTGATCTGGGACGAGGTAAGAGAAGACAACACTTCACGACAATGTCTCATGTGTTTGTGTGTGTGCTTTTTGTTTGTTTGTTTTGTTGTTGTTTTTTTCTCACAATGCACTTGACTCGGCAAAAGAGACCCCGCTTTTGCCGACCTGTTTCGTCGACGCTTAAAGACGTCCACGTTTGCAGGAACTAGGCGATGTCTTGTTTTACCACAGGTACCCCAAGCCCGCAGTGTGCGATCACGCTACGTTGACTTAGTTTGTATTCTCTCTAGTCTGAATAAGATTAAGATAACAGAATTGTTATCGATGGCCAGTAGAATGAACGCCTTATTTTAACACCAACGTAGCGTGATAACACAATGTCAGCTTGGGGTATGTGTTGTATTACCAGCTCGTTTTTGCATACTCTGCTATCGCTATCGTATTTAGGTGCGCATGTCACTAACAAACTATACTGCTGATCCACAGCTATTCATTCCTATGTATAATGCCGCTCTGCGAAAAGGAACAAGTGCAGTAGTGGCGTCGACGGCACGGCTCCAAAAGAAAAAGAACAAATGATCAGCTCTCCACCTATAGATTGTAAATAAGAATGTCAATAACACTGCAGTTATATGAACTCGGTATTTATGAATTCGGTGCCCGTCTCGCACTTGTACAAGGCCCAATACGCCACGAGTGATGCCTACTGAAACAATGCCGATACTTGAACGAAAAGATTGCCAAGAGGCCCTCCCAAGGCATCCCGAGCTGATGTCACGCAATGCCAATAACGCGTCGCTTGGCATCACCCGCCAATGAATCAATGCCAAATGACTTTAGAATAGATGGGGAGGGGGGGGGGAAGTTTCTGATAATTTTTGTTTTGGTGGAGGACCGCCCCATTCTAGTCTGCGTCCAAGAGGCTGAGAAAAGGAACCCGCACGCAGCTGGGGCCGGTTCCTAGAAAGCAGGTTAGCTCAAACCCAGGGATAAATATCTCGAAATGTTATTGGGTTAAAAGGGCATTCATCCCTGGGTTAGCGATAACCTGCTTTCTAAGAACCGGGCCCGTTGAAGGAAAAATCTGTTTTGTTCCCCCTTCACCACATCTTGGGCGGCTAAATCGCTCATCGCCTTTTGCGCTCGTTAAAAAGGCTACCAGCATTCATCCTAAGCATCAATCCTTGATTATTATTTTTTCTTTAATTGGATGCCCTGCCCAAAAGAAAGCGTTTGATTGGTAAAGACCACATTAATATAAAAGAAGGAAGTACAAAAATTTAAAAAAGAAAAAGCCAAATATAACAAAATTGACGAAAATAAGTTGCCGACCCAACCCAGTTGAAGATTCCAGGATGCCTGTGTATTGACGTTATTATGTTTTTGTGAAGAAATTTGATCGCACCAGCAAGGATTGTTATTTTGCTTGTTACCAGCACCAGGCAATTTTCCTTACCCTGAGTACTTATTATAAGCCTCGTTTGCTACGAGCTTGTGGCCGAAATTGCGAATACTCCCTCTTGTAGATTATATTATTTATGAAAATAAAATAATTAGTTTTGATCAATGTGATTTAGATTGTTTCTCAATTACTTTATATCAAATTATCGTCCCTCCACTAGTGCGTGATACTGAATATCTATGATACTATTAATAACGGTCTGTCCTTCATCAACCATCGTAAAAAAAAAATGTTAGGCATTTAACCCCCTTAACCTGCCCTCCCCTAGTGCGTAACACACCGTAACCTCCCCGCTCCCCCAGTGAGTCATACACCGTCACCTACCCTCCCCTAGTGCGTAACAAACCGTAACCTACCCTCTCCCCCAGTGAGTCATACACCGTAACCTACCCTCCCCTAGTGCGTAACACACCGTAACCTACCCTCTCCCCCAGTGAGTCATACACCGTAACCTGCCCTCTCCCCCAGTGAGTCATACACCGTCACCTACCCTCCCCTAGTGCGTAACAAACCGTAACCTACCCTCTCCCCCAGTGAGTCATACACCGTAACCTACCCTCCCCTAGTGCGTAACACACCGTAACCTGCCCTCTCCCCAGTGCGCAATGCACCATAACCTACCCTCCCCTAGTGCGTAACACACCGTAACCTACCCTCCCCTAGTGCGTAACACACCGTAACCTCCCCTCTCCCCCAGTGAGTCATACACCATAACCTGCCCTCCCCCAGTGCGTAACACATCGTAACCTCCCCTCTCCCCCAGTGAGTCATACACCGTCACCTACCCTCCCCTACTGCGTAACACATCGTAACCTCCCCTCTCCCCCAGTGAGTCATACACCGTCACCTACCCTCCCCTACTGCGTAACACATCGTAACCTCCCCTCTCCCCCAGTGAGTCATACACCGTCACCTACCCTCCCCTACTGCGTAACACATCGTAACCTCCCCTCTCCCCCAGTGAGTCATACACCGTCACCTACCCTCCCCTACTGCGTAACACATCGTAACCTCCCCTCTCCCCCAGTGAGTCACACACCGTCACCTACCCTCCCCTACTGCGTAACACACCGTAACCTCCCCTCTCCCCCAGTGAGTCATACACCATAACCTGCCCTCCCCCAGTGCGTAACACATCGTAACCTGCCCACTCCCCCAGTGAGTCGTACACCATAACCTACCCTCCCCTAGTGCGTAACACACCGTAACCTCCCCTCTCCCCCAGTGAGTCATGCACCGTAACCTACCCTCCCCTAGTGCGTAACACACCGTAACCTCCCCTCTCCCCCAGTGAGTCATACATCATAACCTACCCCCCCCTACTGCATAAATACACCGTAACCTGCCCTCCCCTACTGCGTAACACACCGTAACCTGCCCTCTCCCCCAGTGAGTCATACACCGTCACCTACCCTCCCCTACTGCGTAACACACCGTAACCTGCCCTCTCCCCAGTGAGTCATACACCATAACCTTCCCTCCCCCAGTGCGCAATGCACCATAACCCCACCACCCCTCCGTTTGCAGCTCAGGTTACTTATTTCAATTTCAATGTTTACTGTAAACCATGACACACACAACGTAACGTGCACCACTATAGGCGAATAGGCATATTTACAATATTAACAAAAAATGTTCGCAAGTGCCGAATTCTATATCTTCTATACGATGAGAACGATAAAAACTATAAAAAAGAAATTCCAGTAAGCTATCCCGGGTACAAGTTTCTTTTTCAACGTCCGTCAGTTCATTATTTATTCGTAATTTAATCAGCAATAAGCAAGTCTTTTCTAGAGTTCATTTCTAGAGTTCATTTTCTACATACGACAGCTAAGACTTTTTACTGCCAGAGACAAGAGACAAGTCCTTTCTAGAGTTCATTTCTACCTCCTTTTGACATAGGACAACCAAGAAACTAAAATTAATGCCGTTTTTCTTCCATTTGTTCGTCTTCCATGTTTAGGAAGTTCTCTTGTGAAAATCCTTGACCATCCTGACCATATGGTCCATGGCCTCGTATAAGCCGTCTCCATTTGTCGCGCACGCTTCCTGTACATGCCAGGGGTTTCTCTTGTGCTGTAGTAGCCCCAGATGCTTGGCCATTTCGCCTGCTTTCAGCGCATTCGGCAAATCTTGTTTGTTCGCTACCACAACAACGGGAACATCACGAAACTCGTCCGAGTCCAAAACACCGTGTAGCTCCTCTTTAGCTTCCGGCATCCGAAGTACATCCGAGCTATCCACGACGAATAAGAGCCCCTCTGTTCCTTGGAAGTAGTGTCGCCAGAGAGGGCGAATCTTGTCCTGGCCGCCGACATCCCAGATGGTGAGAGTCACGTTCTTGGTTGGCTGCAATGTCTCCACGTTGAAGCCGATAGTCGGAATAGTACTGACTGTTTCCTTTAGTTTTAGTTTGTACAGGATTGTCGTTTTACCCGCTGCATCTAGTCCCAACATAACGATCCGAACCTGACGGTTACCGAACTCCGAAAACAGAGTGATCACTTTTGACAGTAATAAACCCATCGTGAATTAATCCGAAACAGTATTCGCTCAAATTCTGAACTTCTTCTGCTATCTTCAAGGTAGTTATTTCCAGTAGCTTTTCTTGGTGGCAACTGAATAAGCATGCTTGTTTGCCTAGTTTTATACTCTTTTTTCGCGAGTTGTTGTAAATAGCCGCATAATTTTTCGTGACGGTATTTTGATTACGTGGCGAGTTTGACAGGTCGTAACGTGACGTGTGCGTGACGGCTGATGCGTGACATGCTCGATTGCACCACAGATGACGCTAGCCCAGTAGGTTTCTCCCTATGTTTTGTGCTTCTATACATAAATTGATGGTGATTTAATCACGCTAGCAAGAACCCTTTGGACAAGGAAGTATTTTCTTGAATAATTTTAGACAACGAAAAATACCCTAGACCCTACTGGTCATCCCGGAAATCGAAACTCCAAGGGAATCGAAATTATACCGAAATATTTATATACATCAGAAATCGGTTGATCGTATTATCAATCACTGTATCCAAATGTGTACTTATAAATGTGATAAATAAGGTCTATTTGTAGAGTTATCAAAGTATATTGTGGCGACAAGGGTAGTTAAAATAATTCAGCATGCTACCAGGAAAAGGGGAGTCAAACCCGTTGAATTTTGATGCAGATATTCTTAATTTCTATAACTCAAGGCTGCAAATTTATTACAAAATTGCAAAGTAAAGGTATGGATGTGTACCAATGTTTATGTTACGTCACCCAATCTCTGGCCTCAAATTAAGAGATTTTGACTGTCCCGATACTGTATGCAGTATTCTAGAGACCCAAACAGTATGACTACACAAAACACTCTGAACACAGAGTTTGTCATTCAAAAATAAGTGGGTATTATCTTTTTTATTTAACACACAAAATAGAAGGCGTTACTAAATGGGTAAACTGCAATACATATTTGCTTCGCTTGTGTATAACGTTTATATCGGGATAAATTTTACACTTGGGAAACATAATGTTAATCCTTATAAAAAAAATGTCGTTATACCATATATAATCATATCGAGATTTTCCGCATGTGTTGATCGTTCTATCAAGGATATCGTCATATCTGAGTCGTATCGAGTATCATTATATTGAGACAAGTGAATGGCAAGACAAGCCTGGTTATCTACACAGGCAGCCCAAGGCTACTGTCAGTGGTTTATAAAGGAATGTATGGGGGAATTTATATGTTAGCAAAAAAAAAATACTTTACCGACGTGAAAAATAAAACTTTAGACCATGTAATATTGTGTTTGAGTATTCCTTTATTTCAGTTTTGCCGGATAGAATGTCAGTAGAGCGAGTTTGAAGCCCGCCACTAATTGTGTTTCTTACTGTATATGACATGGTCTAAAGTTTTATTTTTCACGATAAATATTTTGCTAACATATAAATTTCCCCATACATTCCTTTATAAACCACTGACAGTAGCCTTGGGCTGCCTGTGGGTTATCAAGTCAAAAAGATATGCTAATAGAGATGGACAATAGGCAACCCGAACCCAAAAAAATACGAAGTAATCTTTGAGGATTCAAGGAATAAGAAATTTACGTCGAAGACTACTTCACAAATTTTAAATTGCTTTAGACTGTAAGTGCGCAGAAGAACTAAGCCGAGTGAAACTCAAAAAAAGGCTCTTTGCTCACCCCACTACAAGGCTTTTTGCTAACCCCACTACAAGGCTCTTTGCTTACCCCACTACAAGGCTTTTTGATCACCCCACTACAAGGCTCTTTGGTCACCCCACTACAAGGCTTTTTGCTCACCCCACTACAAGGCTCTTTGCTCACCACTACAAGGCTCTTTGCTCACCCCACTACAAGGCTCTTTGCTCACCCCACTACAAGGCTCTTTGCTTACCCCACTACAAGGCTTTTTGCTCACCCCACTACAAGGCTTTTTGCTCACCCCACTACAAGGCTTTTTGCTCACCCCACTACAAGTCTCTTTGGTCACCCCACTACAAGGCTTTTTGATCACCCCACTACAAGGCTTTTTGCTAACCCCACTACAAGGCTCTTTGCTTACCCCACTACAAGGCTTTTTGATCACCCCACTACAAGGCTTTTTAATCACCCCACTACAAGGCTTTTTGATCACCCCACTACAAGGCTCTATTATTGTAGTATGATGGGCCGGGCCAGGCGACATATGGGGTCTAACGCGCATGCGCAGGGGTATGACGTCACCAAAAGCAACGAACCAATCAGGTGAATACAAGAACCAGGCGACATAATAGCCGTAGGCTAGACGCTATGCGCAACCGAGCGTGGGCCAATAGCGGCGTTGGAATGCGGAACCCCGATCGAGCGTGGCGAAGCGTGAGGACTTATCCGATAGAAAAAGGGCTAGCGATTGGTCGTGGCTGTAACGGTGGTTTTAATTGGTTGGTGTAGTGTATATAAAGTGAGTTTTGACTAGCGGTATTCAGTTCACGGAGAAAACGTTTAAAGTGGTGTACAACAAGCGGGTGAGAAGGGGAATGCACACGTACCCGTACGGTTACTACCTTTTGTAATTCTTGTCTGTGAATAAAATAACGGTAATACCACGGTGTTTATGCGTCTTTGCTATAAATAAGGATAACCCTGTAGGGGTGGGCATCAGTTTGGACATGGGATGCTGCGGGGCAGAGCCTTTTCGTATGCGGTTTAATCTCCGGACCGCGTTGGAGCGACTACGGTGCATGTTCGTGTGCTGCGGGGGTCACCTGAACATCCAGGGCTCTCAGCTCGATGGTGGACCCTCCAAAGCCAAAAAAAGCGTTGAAAGGCGGGACTGGTTCGAGGAGAGGGCAAGTTCTGAAAGCGGCGTAGTATGATGGGCCGGGCCAGGCGACATATGGGGTCTAACGCGCATGCGCAGGGGTATGACGTCACCAAAAGCAACGAACCAATCAGGTGAATACAAGAACCAGGCGACATAATAGCCGTAGGCTAGACGCTATGCGCAACCGAGCGTGGGCCAATAGCGGCGTTGGAATGCGGACCCCCGATCGAGCGTGGCGAAGCGTGAGGACTTATCCGATAGAAAAAGGGCTAGCGATTGGTCGTGGCTGTAACGGTGGTTTTAATTGGTTGGTGTAGTGTATATAAAGTGAGTTTTGACTAGCGGTTTTCAGTTCACCTTCGGGTGCTTAAAAAAAGACTATGTCAAGCGATGATGATGATAGTGGCGGCGGATGGCTCGGGCGCTTGTTGGAGTTGTTGCCAGAACCGAGTAGTGGTGAGGAAGACAAAGAAGAAGAAGACGAAGAAGAAGATGGCAACGAGGGATTTTGTTTGCCCCCTGATTTTTTTTATGATTCGTTGGCGAACGACTCACCTCAACCTACCTCTTTTGACGAGTTGTTTGAGGGCCTCCCTCCCGGGGACGACAGCGATTTCGATGAGTGGCCAACGCAGTTTGGGGGCGGGACCAAGCGGCAGCGACGAACCGACTCCGTTTCCTCGTCCGACTCTTCGTCCGGGGGTGGTGGTAGTGTGAGTTATGCGTTGCAGAAGACTTTCAATAGGCACTCTAAGAAGCTGAAAACGGGAGTCACTGACTATAAGCTGGATGTTGACCTCCCTAAGCGACGTACCGTTGAGGAGGCACTGGCTGATATCGAAGTGGTGTTGGAGCGGGTGCTCGACGAGGTGCTCGAGGGGTTGGCCGACCACGACTTTGCCAGGGTTACCTTTTCGGCGGATAGTTTGACAAACCCCATAGCAATGGCTTACATGCGTCGTAGCCAGATCACCGCACAGCGTGCCGTGGCGGAGATCGAGACGGTGTTGCAGTCTAACCAACAATTTGTTTTTGACGGCAAGTTTGACGTGCATGTTATCCATACGCGGATGCCGACGGGGGCTGGCAAACGAAGGAAACGGGGAAGGGACAACGGGACTCTGTACACGGCGGACTTGGATACGTGGCGGCGGGAGAAGGGGAGTGTCATTCGTATACACAGCGTCGACGATATGTGTATGGCCCAAGCTATTGCGGTGGGGGTGGCTCATGTGACTGGGGACCCCGATTTCCGCAAATTGTACTACGTGAGGAAGGAGAGGGGGTATTACAACGCCATGCAGGTCACCCGTGCCAGGGCTCTTCACCTAGCAGCGGGTGTCCCTTTTGGTCCCTGCGGTGTTCCGGAGGCGAAACGGTTCCAGGACCATCTGGCGACGTCCAAGATTGAGTTGAACATCGTCTCCCGGGAGCACGCTAACACCGTGATTTTTAGCGGCGACTTACATAAACCGGACCACAGGGTGTACCTCTACCTGGCCCGTGGGCACTACGACTACATCAAGAGTATGACGGCTGTGTTGGGGCGAAGCTACTATTGCACGGCTTGCAAGAAGGGGTACAACAACGTGCGTCACGCTTGTGTGAATGTTTGCAATGGTTGTGGGGAGTTGGACTGTTCACCGCCAGCACCGCCGGCAGCCCAGGGTCATCAGTGGGCCTGGAAGCACTGTGGGGATTGTAACCGGTACTTTCGGACAACGAAGTGTTTCGACTACCATAAGGAGGTGAAGCGCCGAGGTCAACAGGGGAGCTTTGACGCGAGCAGGGTGAAGTCGTGGTCGTACTGTCAGCGTTACCACAAGTGTGGGACGTGCGAGAAGCTCGTTGACCTTCACCTACCTCGGAGGGATGGTGCCGTCCACGTGTGCGGAGAGTCCAAGTGCCTGTTGTGCAAGGAGATGGTTCCGCCTGATCACCGCTGCTATGTCACTACGGGTGAGGCTGCCCTGCCGGCGAATACCGATGGGAAACGTACCAAGCTGATCATTTTTGACTTTGAAGCGATGCCCTTGGCGGAGCACAAGGTGAATTTTGCGGGGGTGCAAAAGATTTGCGATGTTTGTAAAGACTGGCCTATGGACCGCTTGGAGTGCGATACCTGTGGGTTGAGGCTGCGTAGCTTTACCACGCTTGATGCGTTTTGCGGTTGGCTGTTCGGTGGTGAGAACGAGGGCTACACGTGTTTGGCGCATAACTTTAAAGGGTACGACTCGTACTTCATCCTCGAGTACCTTTTTGAGAATGGCTTCAAACCCAACGTTATTTTCGCTGGCGGTAAGGTGATGCATCTGGCTATACCTTCGCTCAAGATCGAGATGAAGTGCACACTGAACTTCTTCCAAATGGCACTGAAAGCCCTTCCTAAAGCGTTCGGCTTCCAGGATGTCGTCCAGAAGGGTGTCTTCCCGCACTTTTTCAACACCCCCGAGAACCAAAACTACGTCGGCCCTATGCCGGACCTCTCTTACTACGACCTAAAGGGGATGAAAGCCGAGGAGGCGCGTGAGGTGGCCGAGTGGCACCGGGAGCAGGTCGCCCGAGGGGCGGTGTTCGACCTTCAGAAGGAGTTGGCGGCGTATTGTCACCAGGATGTGGAGGTGCTGAAGAGGGCGGTGGTGGCGTTTGACAAGTTAATCATGGAGGCTGTTGACCTTCACCCTTTCGACATAGCCATTACCATCGCCTCGTTGACCAGTAAGGTGCTACGGGTGCGCTTCCTCGGGAAGGAGGCAGTGGGATCCATCCCACTCCGCGGTTACCGAGGGCGCGATGTGCAATCGTTGAAAGCCTTGCAGTGGCTTAAGCACCTGGAGCAGCGTGAAGGGGTTTTCATTCAGCACGCGGGTAACCTTGGGGAGAAGCGCTTACCCGGTGGGCTTAAAGTGGATGGGTACGCTGACGCCACGAACACGGTTTACCAGTACCAAGGGTGTTTTTACCACGGGTGTTCGACGTGCTACAAGCCCGACACCCTCAACCCTCTGACGGGTACCACAATGCGTGAGCTTCGGGAGCACACGCGTGGCGTTGAGTTACGCGTTCGGGCCCTGGGGTACCGGTACGAGGAGGTGTGGGAGTGTGAGTTCGACGCGCGGTTGGAGGCTGAACCGCAACTGCGGGCGTTGGTGGGTGACGTGGAGAACGCCAAGCCCCTCAATCCCCGCGATGCTTTCTTCGGTGGCCGAACGAACGCCATTAACTTGCACTACAAGGCTGACCTGGTTGGGCAAGAGCAAATCCGTTACTACGACTTCACCTCGTTGTACCCGTGGGTGAACGCGAGGTGCGAATACCCCGTCGGCCACCCCGACGCCATTGTCACCGAAGATTTTGCTGACCTGCGTACGTACAAGGGTTTGATGAAGGTCCGTATGCTACCACCGCGGGATCTCTTTTTCCCTGTTCTCCCTGTGCGTGTCAACTCAAAACTGATGTTCCCGCTCTGTGCGAAATGTGCCGAATTGGAATGGCAGGGATCGTGCACCCATACGGACGAGGAGCGGGCTTTCACTGGGACTTGGTGCCACCCTGAGATCCACAAGGCGCTGGACAAGGGCTACACCGTGGTCAAGGTGTACGAGGTGTGGCACTGGGGCAAGTGGGACTGCCTCTTCCAAGAGTACATAAAGACCTTCCTCAAATACAAGCAAGAGGCGTCGGGGTGGCCAGCCTGGTGCGTCACCGAGGCAGAGAAACAGGAGTATGTCAGGGAGTACGAGCGACGCGAGGGGGTGGTCTTGGACCCTGCTAAGATCGAGAAAAATCCCGGGATGCGCAGCATGTCGAAGATGTCGCTTAACTGCATGTGGGGGAAGTTCGGGGAGCAGATCAACCCTAGGCAGACTCGGTACGTGGACGAGCCGAAAGACTTCTTTGCGCTGCTGCTCGACGACCACATTGAAGTGACTGACGTGTTGATTGTAAACGATGACATGCTACAGGTTCACTACAAGATGAGCGAGGAGTTCCAACGGGCCAAACCCCACACCAGTGTGGTGATCGCTGCCGTCACTACGTGTTGGGCCCGGTTGGCGCTGTACGGACTGCTGGACCAGTTGGGGGAACGCTGTCTGTACCATGACACCGACAGCGTCATCTTCACCCAACGGCCTGGGGAGTGGGAACCCCCTTTGGGCGACCACCTAGGCGAGTTGACCAGCGAGCTGGCTGAGGGTGATTTTATCGACCACTTTGCCTCTACAGGGCCCAAAAGCTATGGCTACACCACCTACTCGGGTAAGACCGAGTGTAAGGTGAAGGGACTCCACCTAAACCTACGCACTTCGGAGACTGTGAATTTCGATACCATGTTGGATTTGCTGGAGGTTGACGTTGGGGGTGTACGTCGGGTGGAGCTCCCCCGTACCATCCAAAGAGACACTCGCAAAAGGACTCTCCATACCGAGACCACGGAGAAAACGTTTAAAGTGGTGTACAACAAGCGGGTGAGAAGGGGAATGCACACGTACCCGTACGGTTACTACCTTTTGTAATTCTTGTCTGTGAATAAAATAACGGTAATACCACGGTGTTTATGCGTCTTTGCTATAAATAAGGATAACCCTGTAGGGGTGGGCATCAGTTTGGACATGGGATGCTGCGGGGCAGAGCCTTTTCGTATGCGGTTTAATCTCCGGACCGCGTTGGAGCGACTACGGTGCATGTTCGTGTGCTGCGGGGGTCACCTGAACATCCAGGGCTCTCAGCTCGATGGTGGACCCTCCAAAGCCAAAAAAAGCGTTGAAAGGCGGGACTGGTTCGAGGAGAGGGCAAGTTCTGAAAGCGGCGGGAGCGAAGGTAGCACGGCTGGGGAGGGGGAAGGGGCGAAAGAAGGAGGAGGAGGAGAAGGGGGTAGTGGAAAAGGGGAAGAAGAAGAAGCCCCCGAGCCAAAAAGCCCTTGACAAGCTCCTTCAACAAATCTACTATGACCCCAAGCAACCGGCCTCCCTGGGGGGTGTGGCCAAGGGGGTGGGGAGGGAGCGCGTCGCGGCGTGGCTGCGGGGCCAACCCAGCTACACCCGGCACAAACCCTACGCCCGTCACTACTCGCGTCAACGGGTGATTGTGAATGGGAAAGACCAACAGTGGCAGGCCGACTTGGTGGACATGCAAAAGTGGAAGTCTTACAACGATGGCTACAAGTATATCCTTACCGTCATTGACGTGTTGTCCAAGTACGGTTGGGCCCTTCCCCTCAAAGACAAGACCGGGCCCCAGATCGTCCAGGCGTTCACGACCATCTTCAAGGGGGGCAGGGTGCCTGAGAAGCTTCAAACAGACGACGGTACGGAGTTCAAGAACCGGGTCTTTCAGGCGTTCCTCGCCAGCCACAAGGTGCATTTTTTCACCACACGTAGTGAGATGAAGGCATCGATTGTGGAACGGTTCAATCGTACCCTCAAGACGTGGATGTGGCGGTGGTTCACTGAAGCGAACACGTTCCGCTACGTGGACATGTTACCGGGGTTGGTGGACAATTACAACCATTCGTACCACCGGAGCATCAAACGTGCCCCCGCGGACGTGGTCACCCCCGATGACGCCCAGGAGGTGTGGCACGTCTTGTACGGTGGGGAGGTCCCGCTGAAAAAGAAAAGCAAGGGCAAGCCACCGCCGAAATTCCATGTCGGTGATAAAGTGAGAGTGAGTAAAGCTAAAAATGTCTTCGCCAAGGGGTACACACCCAACTGGACGGAGGAGGTGTTCACCATTGCTCAACAGTACCACGACAGAAAGCAAGACACTTATGCTTACCGGGTCCGCGAGTACGATGGGACGTGGCTCGAGGGTCGATTTTAGGAGCCTGAGCTGCAGTTGGTGCGTTTTGACGAGGAGAAGGAGGTGTTCCGCATCGAGAAGGTGCTGAAGACTAGGGGCTCTGGCCGGAAGAAGGAACACTTTGTGAAATGGCGGGGATGGCCCGCCAAGTACAATAGTTGGGTGCCTGCCCGGGAAGTGCATAAAATAGCGTGACACGCTTCCCCCAGCGCATTTACTCGACGCACTATGGGCGAGGAGGTGGAGTTCAGTGTGATGCTGAATAGCAATGCGATCAAGGACGCGCTCCCCGGCAACACCATTGGGGACTTCAAGATACGCACCCCTAGGACGTTCGACTTGCGGGAAGGGCGCTGGGAGGCGGGGCTGTCTCAGCTGATTTTTCCCATTACCTGGGAGTCGTTCACACCCGAGGACCGGGACATCTGGATCTTCCATAGGACAATCAAACCCGAGTACAAGGCCGCCAACCCTACGGGTGCGGTCGCTTATGGGGATCAGACGTGGAACTGGTCCCTTTTGGAGCTGGACGATTTCCGTACTGGGACGTGGGACATCATCGCTACCAACCTGAAAAAGACTCTGGATGGTTTCGACGCGGCGTCGGCCGAAGACAGAGCCCGTATGGGGCTAACCTTCGAATACTTTAAAACCACTGTAGACCTGGAGGCGGAAAGGGTCGACATCGAAGTACTGAAGTACACTCACCTTTTGCTGCGACCGCGGGTGGCGCTGCTCTTGGGGCTCTGGCACCGAATCTCGGGAAAATGGAGGGTGATGGAGGGTTACGTCACCCCAGACCACCCCAAATTCCCGCCGGGCTATGGGTCCGACGTCGAGGACACCCTAAAGAATTGGACCCCCCTTGCCTTTGACGAGCAGTCTCCCTACCTACCTGACACCACCCACACCTTCACGGCCCAGAAGCCCGCCATTGAAGTGAGGGACACGCGTCCTTTCGACCGGTTGCACGTGCACTCGAACCTGACCGAGGGCAGTTACATCATGGATGGGGGTGCGACCAACCTCCTTCGCGTGGTCTCCCCCGCAGGGGCACCAGGTCAAATCGTGGAGCGGAACTTCAACCCCCCGTGGTATTTCCCCGTACGGCTCCAGTTGGTGGACACCATGCACCTCTATATAACCGATGAGAAGGGGAACCGCATCTCATTCCAGTCCGGTGCCGTGACGGCTACCATCCACTTTAGGCGTGTGGGGTTTTTCTAGGGCGATGGCGTCTGCTAGGCAATTCATCATGACCGTGGCCAGCACCCAGAAGGCGAACGCAAGCGACACCATTGGTGAGTTCACGGTGAGGCCCTCCCAGGTGCTGAACTTGAGTCGAGGTCGTTGGCAAGTGGCGCTGACGTCGGTCCACTACCTACCCCACTACGACACATTCCTGCAAGAAGAGCACGAGATTTGGGTGATGTGCAGAATGTACAAGGGGGGAGCGGCCAACACGCCCGCCGCCCCTGAGCTACGATGGCACAAGCTCACCTTGCGACCGACCAAGGTGTCCGATTGGAAGGGGCTCACTACTAACCTCAAGGAGGTGGTCGACCATTTCTCCTACACCCGTCAGTCGGAGAGGCTGGCGTTGGACCAAGATTGGTTGGACTTACACGTCGACGTGGACGAGGTAAACGAAAAAGTGACCTTCACGGTGGGTTGGCCAAACCGGGTACTGATGCGCCGACGGTTGGGCGCAGCGCTGGGCTTCGTCACCCACCACGAGAACGGCTCAGTCTGGAAAGACGGTGACAGCGACGCCGGCTTCAAGGCTGGCCCTCACTACTTCGTAGGGTTCTGTGCTACCATGGCCCCGTGGTTCGATGGAAAGGGCGGCGCCCACGCGATGGAGATCGTGGGTGCCCTCCCTGAGGACGACTACCCTATCTTCGAGAGGCAGGCGCCGAGCCTGGACCCAAAGAAGGGGGCGCTCAGCTACCCACCGCAACCGCTACCCCAGTGGGTGGTGATGGACGCTGCCCTACCCAAGGCGGAGGTCCGCGTCTACCCGTCCATCAGCCATCCCACCCCACCCACCAAGGCTTTTCAAAACATGTACGTGTATTCCAATCTCACTCACGGGTACTACATCCTGGGGAGCGACGTTCGGAACGCCTTGCGCGTGATGACCGACATAGGAACGCATGGGGGTCCTCCTGTGGAGCGGATCTTCGAGCGTCCCTTTTACTTCCCACTACGTTTGCACCTCATCGACGAGATCAGCCTGTATATAAGCGATGAAACTGGCCGCATCATTCCATTCTCGTCGGGTAGCTTTGAGGCGACACTGCACTTCAGACAAGTCTCGACGTCGTGATGGCGTTCTTATTACCTACGTTAGGAAAGGTGGTGGGGTCGCTGGTGCCCGGTTTACTGGGTGGCCTCTTTGGTGGGCAAAGCGGACGCGGCCTCGGGATCAACCCCCCGAAGAGACGCAATAGGTCAGCAATCATGGGTAGTTGGGGCCAGCTCGGTCTCGGACGTCCCGTGTTCAGCGGGGCGCCGACAGGGCAGTTGGGGTGGGGCCGCGGTGAAGTGTTCAGCGGTTACCCCGTGCGAATCCAGACCGGTGGCGGGTTGAACCGGTTCGGGGGTGACTTACCGTACACGTTCGGCGGACGTCTCTTGAGGGTCAGAAAGGACCCCCCACCCCTTAAGAGGAAACTTGCTCAGAGGGTGGCTATCCCACCCAAGCGTATCGCGCTCGGGGAGGTCACCCCCCGGCGACTCAAGACGGTCAACCGCCGTGGGCCCAAACGGCCCCGGGTGTCCCGACCGATGGACATCTTCGACTGAGGTCGGGAGAGGATAAAAGCCAGGCGTAGGGCGCCGCGCCCCCCATTCAAGGGATCGTCACCGTCAGGGGAAGACCACACCGCAGCCATGGACACCTACATCACCCCCTCCATTCTCTCGGGGTCCCAACCCATCTCCAACGCGAAGATGGAACTCTTCGAGAGCCCCTACACCGACCTCTCCCTCGACCAAGGGGAGTACGTCAGCTATTCCCCAACCGATGTGGGTCGGCGTCACATCGAGTGGCGGATCGACCCGTTGAACCAGTACTTCGACCCTCAGAGGGCCCACATCCGCCTGGTGGTGAAAGTCACCAAAGCCAATGGCGACGACCTCACCGCTGGCGACGACACGATCGGCTTCGTGAACAACATTGGGGCCTCCTTGATCAAGAACGCTTCCCTGGAGATGAACGGCATACTGCTCACCTTGCAGACCGACTCGTATTCCTACAAGAATTACATCAAGAACTTGCTCAGCCACCCTCAGGAGAGTCAGGAGTCTTACCTGCAATGCGGTGGCTGGCACAAAGACACCGCAGGTCACATGGAGGTGCACAAAGCGACTGGGGAGGGGGCGACCAACCTGGGGTTCGTCGAACGCTACAGCTACTCGGCTCTCAGCAGAGAGTTTGGGCTTGTCATCCCTTTGGACCTCGATGTACTGCAGACCGACAGGTACATCGTGAACAAGGTTGGGCTGAAGCTCCGGCTCGAGCTGAACAAAGACGAGTTTGCCCTCATGGGCGGGGGGATGTACACCGTCTCTGCCAACCCTCTGCTTCGCCTCTACCAAGTTACCCCAGTCCCGAGCGTCGCTGTGGACCATAACAACGAGATGCGGCTCAACGCCTTAGCCAAGTACCCCGTCGCCACGGTGGTGGTGAAGACCAGGGTCATCCCCCAAGGGGTGCAGCTGTACACGTGTGACAACCTTTTCAACGGCCTTGTCCCTAAGCGCCTCGTTGTTGGCATGGTCAGGCACGCTGCCTACACGGGTAGCTACGAGCTCAACCCGTACAACTTCCAGTTCCCCAAAGTGGAGAGGATTGCGCTACAGGTGGACGGTAACGAGACACCGTGGAAAAACATCCGGAATATTGGACCCGAGTCGGTTGACGAGTACCACATGCTGCACGTGGGCGTGAACGGTTCAGCCCTCCACAAAGGGTTGAACATCAGCCGTCGAGAGTTCTTCAACGGCTATACGCTTTTGGTCTACGACATGACCAAACCGGGGAACGCTGGGTCGGGCTACATCCATCCGCAGTATAAAGGCAACACCTCTCTGGAGTTCACCTTCACTGAAGCCACGACACAGATCTTGACGGTTGTGCTGTACGCCGAGTTCGACAACAACATGGAGATGGACCTGATGCGCCGGGTGATGTACACCATCACCGCGTAAACAGAGAGCAGGACCATGGACGACGGATGGGGAGACTCCCTGAGCTTACTCCGGCAGGCAATGAGCACCCAGGAGTTGGAGAAGATGGCGCTCAGCGACGTACGATTGGAACCCCTCTTCGAGGGGGTCTTACCTTCAGACCGCCTCCCCAAGACGGTGCCTGAGCGGGCGGCGTACATCCTCAACACCGATCCAAGCCATATGCCTGGCACCCATTGGTTGGCGGTCTTCTTCACCCCTGACCAGTGCGAATGGTTCGACAGTTTCGGCCGGCCCCCCGAGGCCTACGGTCAAGTGATGACCGACTTCTGCTCGCTTCGCTCCAAGAGGGTGGAGAACCCCCGACGCCTGCAAGCCTTGAGCTCGGCTCTTTGTGGACAGTATTGTATCTATTACCTGCACCACCGTGCACGCGGCCAACCGCTGAGCGAGATCGTCAACCGGTTTGGGGGCCAGCATAAATGGAACGACAACAACGTAGCTAGGTTCATCAAGAACACGTACTTCCTAAGAGAACCGGTGCGGTGCGGGCGTAGCCCTAGTGCACCGTGCCGTCAAACTTGTCTTAGCCAATGGTGTATTAACAAATAAACAAAACAATGTTGTCTGGGTGACCTGTGTGCCAAGTGTATTCATTTAGCCCGCAGCCCGCTACGTATATAACCTACCCCCTCAACCCCCTAAAGGGTCATTCCCGTGCGAGATGGAGATGGACCGTCGGTTCCAATGCCCCTGTGCCATCCAGGTGGTTGGGCCTAGCGGGTGTGGGAAAACCACTTGGGTGTCCAAGCTGATACGCTTAGCCCCTAGGGCCTTCACCCACATCTTCAAAAAAATTGTTTGGTGTTGGAGCTGCTGGCAACCCGCCTACGATGTCTTGAAAAAGAAATTGGGGGTGACCTTCCACGAGGGACTACCTGACTCCGTCACTGAGGTATTCGGGGAGCACGACACACCCGGGCTACTGATCATCGACGATTTGATGGATCAAATCGACAGAGCGATCAACATTTTCACCCGGGAGTCCCATCACCACAAAGTGACGACCGTGTTTCTATCGCAGAACCTGTTCCCCGGGGGCAAATCACGTACCGCCTCAATCAATAGCCACTATTTTGTGCTGTTCAAAGACCCCCGAAACAAGCTAGGGGTACGGGTCATGGCCCAACAAGCGTTCCCCGACGAGGTGGGTTACGCCATGGACGCCTACAAGAAGGCCACCCGGATGCCACACGGTTACCTGTTGATGGACTTCCACCAGTCAACCCCTGACGAGCTGCGGCTACGGACTAACGTCCTCCCCGACAACTTTGGCGTAGACGCGTTCCTGAGCTCACCCCCGGACCCCACCCTACTACCCACACCCATAAATATTGGGTTGAAGCGGCCCGCCCCCTCAGTCAAGCATGTCAAGCCGAGGAGGAAGAGGTCGCGGCGGTCGTCGGGGGGCTGGTCGCGGGAGGGGGCGCGGGGGAATTAGAGTCATTGCCCCGCCACAGGCCCCAGTCCGACTGCCCTTTGGGGGTCATGGGCTGGCTTGGTTGGAGGGTCAGAGGCGCCGCTACGAACTCGAGCGCCGGTACAATGAACGTCTGGGGATCGAACCACCCCCACTCCCCGAGGGGCTCCGTCCCGTCCCCTCCCCGCGGACACCATCGCCGATGCCATCGCTGTCGCCACTCTCTTCGACTGACTCGTCCACGCCACGCAGCCGTCGGACCATCGACCTACCCCCTACGTCTCCCTCCTACACCCCTGGACGGGTACACAGCGACCCTGAGACCCCAAGGCGCGCGGGCAGGGGACGGGTGGCGCGCCGGCCGGGTAGCGCTATAGCCCGCTTACGAGCCCCACCCCAACGCGCCGCAGCATCACCACTTGTGGGGTATGCCGCCCGCACGCCCCCGCGCACCCCGAGCATAAGGACGCACTCGACATACTCATCCCGCTCAGGGATATCAGGTGCGTCTTCACACTCGTCGTCGCCGCGAGGGACGACGTCAGGGGTGTACAGCATGGGAGGGGGACCCAGCGATAGTGACGACAATGGTGATAGGGGTGACGACGGTGATGGTGACGGGTCGTCACCGTCACACCGCTCCAGCCCTTCCACCCCCGGATCACCCTCCATCCCCACGCCGAGTGAGCCCTCGTCGTCAGGCTCATCCATAGTGCGCCGACCCCGCCGGAGGCGTGGTGGTGGTGGTGGTGGTGGTGGTGGTGGGGGCGGTGGCGGGGGACGACGCGGTGGCAGGGGAGGGGCCAGGGGGAGGCGGGCGACCACCACCACCACACGGCGGTGCGTCACCCATAAGACACAGCGCGCCGACGGCACCCACGTCACCAGGTCCAATTGTGTGGCCACCCGCCGTGTAGACAACAACCAGGTGGGCCGTGGTGGTCTCACCGGATGGCGGTCACTGTGGGTATGAGCCTATAAATAACGGGTCGCCCTAGAGCCACATCATCAGTCCACTATGGCAGGCCGAAGAAGAAGGACACGCCGCGTTGGCGCAAGACGCGTCAGGAGACGCTACACCCAGAGGGGACGTGGGTTTTTCAAAAACCTGGGGAAAGGGTTATTGAAAAAAGTAGCGACCAAAGAAAACGCTATGAAGATGGTAGACCTGATGGCCAACGGCTGGGTGGACCGTCGGGGAAAGAAGAACGTCGCAGAACTCTTGCCCCTACCTGCAAGGGCTACGCCGCGTAGACGCACGGTGCGTTAGAGGGAGGGGGAACGCTACAGAGCCCTCCTCTACCCTGCCGATATAAATAGCTCCACCAGACCACTGACGTCAGTTCACCATGTCGCGGCGCATGACACGGAACGCCCCGTTCTTGAAACGCCTCAACGACGCTAAAGGTAAAAAGAGGCTCGACCTCCTACGCCGCGCCTCTGGAGAGCAGGTGAACGCGTTGGCCGAAGTGGCCAAGAATTTGATCCAAGGCAACATCCCCCTCACCAAAGAGCAAAAAAACAAATTAGCGGCCCACAAACGCCGATATCGCACGTTGGCCAACAAGAGGCTACCCGCCAAGGAACGGAAGAGGGTGATCACGAGCCAGCGGGGTGGGAACGCGGCTGTACCCCTCCTCATGAACGCCTTAAAGGGGGAGAGTAAGGAACTGTCTGTTTGGAAATTGTTGGGTAGAGCGTTCGGGGGGAACAGACGAAGGCGATAACGAGCGCCTTAAAGGGGAGCTATAAATAAAGTGCGCGGCGACAGTTAACGCTCAGTCCGGCCCTGGAGCAAGCCATGACCACACGTCAGAAAGGGGGGGCCTACCAGGTCACCCTGGTCCCCAAAGACATGCTGGACCTGATGATGACCCGCGAAAAGATAGCAATGGCACCCGAACTGCAGGTGATGAACCGTCTGGACCGGGAGATGAGCAACATCTTGAACGATCCTAACCTACCCGCGGACAAAAAAATACGTCGCTACAACCAGGTGTCTGGACGGTGGTTCGATTGGATGAACCAAGCTAGGAGCACCGCAAGTGGTCGTCGGGGACCGTCAAACAACTTCGGCACCCCGGCCACCCCCGCCACCCCCGCCACCCCAGCGCACAACATGGGGGTTGCAGGGCAATCAGGGATGGCCACACCAGGAACGTTCATCCCGCCACCACCCCCAGGGGTGTTCACCCCGCCGCCACCCTACCGTACCACCGCCAAACCGAAGGGACCAACGAAGAAACCACCACCGATGATGAGCCTCACCCCAACACCAAAAAAGAAACACTACGACACGTCGGCGCTAGAAGAACTCCTAGGGACACCCCCTACGGCAAAGCCAACCAAAGCCCCAAACAAGAAGCCAGTACCCAAAAAACCAGCCCCCCCACCGCTGCGTCGGTCAACGCGAAACACAAGCCAACAACAAGTGGGGAGTGGAAGGAAGAGGGTGAGGGGGGAGAGGGCGTTCCAACCCACCTATCGATGGCTAGTCCTGTGACACTGTGACACTGTGACACTGTGACACTGTAATGTTTTTTTAGTTCTTTATTAAAAAATAAAAAAATGTACACCTGTCGTCTAGTTACTTTTTTCCAACCTGCCTAAGCTACCGCTGCGATCCCCCGCGATGTATCAGGTCCTGGGCGGTCACTGCCCACCCCTACAGCCCATCGGGCAGCTTCTTGCTTGTCCCGCAACCACCGTCCAAAGAGAAACACCTCTGACCGGGAACAGTGTAGGAGAGTGTCAGGGTCCACCCCATGGGTGTGGTGGCCACAGTCCTCGCTGCGCGCCCTCGCGGTATAACCCTTGCACGACGCCTTGTACCGTCTGTACAACTTTTCGTACTTGGGGCAACCCAACTCCTCCAGGTTCACAAGGGGAATCCCCAGCTTGAGCAGGAGGTCGCGCTCCACGTTGCCACCCTTGTATCCGACAATCCCTTCTTGCCCATATCAGTCGTACCACCCCTTGACGGTCTCCTCGAGACGGTCGAGAGGGACACACCCCCGGGGCGTCGCGTCGAACCGCATTCCGGTGACATACCGGGTGACGTGGTTGGCGGCCTCCCTGTCCCCCGGGGTGAGGTCCCGGTACCTCAACGGTAGGTTGAAGACTTGGCTCTCCACGCGGTCGTCATGGTGGAAGAACCCCACCTCCTTGCACATGAACGTGTTGTCGGCACAAAACCCATCCAGGTCGAGGACCGACTGAACCCCTTGTAAGACCGCCGCACGCAACCCCTCGGGCCCGTAGCGTAACCGTACATTCCAGTCCAAACCCCCAACCACCTTCGCCGGCGTGGGGGGTAGCGGTGACATCTCCAACTTTTGGCACGCGCCCATCCATTCACTCAAGACGATGGGTTCGGCGGCAAGGCGAAACCTAGCTCGGCACTTCTCTGTTGCAGCCATCTTGCGAACTCGCGGAAACACAGTAGCAACGCCAGGCGGGCACCAAAACACACCCCAACGCCGAATGAACACCCTCGGACGAACGCGGTGAGCACCACCTTCACCAACCGGGCCATACACGCTCTAAAGAGGGAAGGTGACGACGTCACCCCTTTTTTATGCACGCCTGACCTTCTCCCACCCAATCGCTTGGGTTTATGCTCCCCTACCCAATCAAACACCCCCTTATATCACAAAAGAACCGTGCCAACCAATCACACCCCATACTCGCTAAAAACGTCACGACCTACGTCATCAAGACCTAGCATAAATACGCGCGCACAAGCGCTAGCCAGCTCATAGCGGCTCAGCCATGGCCGACAACCCAGAGTCGGTAGAACTGCTGCCCACCACCACCACCCTTCACTACGAGGACGAGACCGCTACCGCCCCACACGAGCCCGGTTGCAAGTGCTTCCCTGGTCGTGACGATGGCGTCGACCCCCCTGACGATTGGGAGACGATAACAGGAGGATCGCCCTGTGTCATTTGCCTCGACACCCGGTACAAGGAACTCCACTCTGTCATTAAAGACTACTCTTTCCTACCTTGCTGCTTCAAAGTGTGTCACCGCCCCTGCTTTTGGAGATGGGCCCACAACCACTCCATTCATGCCGACGACCCGTTCGAGGTGGCCTGCCCACACTGCCGCCACGTGTACAAGAACGCCGCCGAAATTGGGGTGGTGTTGTGGGTACCGAACAATTTTAAACCGGGCTACCCCGACCACCCCACTGAACAAGTGATGCAAGAGGAGAAAAAGAAGATGCAACCCGCCTTCGACCGGTACGACAAGTTCCTCCAAATCTACCCATCCCACTATAGGTCTGAGTATCACATCGGGACGCTATGCCTCAAGTGCGACCTTAGGGCCGCCCAGATCGCCAAGAGAGAGTTCCTCTTCTCTTTTGACCTTCCTTACCTGGTACCCCACCCAAGTTTGTCCCTCGCCTCCAACAGCTTCTTCAAGGATAACAACCTTGTGACGGCCTACGGAGAGTGGCTCTGGGAGAAGGACGCCAACGACGAGTACCACTGGGAGCGTGAGAAGGTCGTCCCACCGCCACCCCCTCCTGACCACTCTGAGAGAGACCACTACAATAGCGACCCAGCAGTCTTCATGAGCACCATCGAGCACCGCCTCGCCTGGCCCGGAATGCCCATCCCTAAACCCTACACCATTGCCTTCAGGCTGGCTGGTGCCGAGTGGGACTACCGCCCCCTCCGTCGGAAGTACGCCTGGGAATTCACGCTGGACCCCGACCAGCCAGTCCGACCACCCCCTTACGGACATGCACTGTGGGAAGAGTACGCCCGCGACCCCATCTCCTGGGTGTCCCGCGACCACCCGTGGACCCGCAACTCACCGTCCAACCCCAACGTTGCCACTGGCTTCGCCAACCAAGGGTTTGTCAGCAGCGACAGCAGCGACGAGGACAACGCTGATGTGGACGCCGGCTCCGTCAACTTCGAGATAGAAATCAACGGACAACCTGCACCCGAACAGCTGCGCGACGAAATCGCGGTAGGCGAATACCCACCACCACACTTCCACAGACTACTGCAGGACCTACGTAAAACTTATAGGTGGCGCATTAGACTACTCATAGCGACAGTCTGGTTGGTTTTCGCGATACTAACCGCACTTTTTTGGATGTGTAACGAAGGGGTACTAGACCACCAAAAGTAACCCAGGCACCCCGCTCCCTCCCCTTTCCCCTACAGGCAGGCGACGACCGTTTCAACTTTAATAGACGCGATTGGCGAAAAGTCAAGATTTACCTGGTGATAGCAAACTTCGCCATGCTAGCTGCCCTTGCACTTACCATAGTAGGGTTGGTGGCCGGCACTTTCTAACCCGCAACCACCCATCCGCAGGCATTGTTCGCAAGTAACCTGAATGACAGCACCCGTCCAGACCAAGCACCCGCAAGCAGTGGTAACGCCGCACCCCGCACACCCCCGAGGAGGAGACACCCTAGGCCGGACGTTATCGCTGAGATCAATCGGGTCTTAGCTGCACGGGAAAGCCCCACGGTTGACCCGGTAGAGAGGACCTACGTTAGGCAAATGACAGCTGACATTCCGCAGGCCCCACGCCACCCTAGGAGAAGAGTACTGCTCCAGCGTCGTAGAAACCCGCCAGAGGTGGTCGCCATCAGCAGTGGTCGAGGAGAGCCAACAAGACTACTGGTGGCCAGCCGCAACGAACCACGAACCACGTTCCAAGAACTCCTGGGCGCAACAGGCAACCCCTCAACGGCTAACCCCTACAACTTCAACAACTTTGACTGGCCGCCCCTCCCAAACATCCCTGGCCAAGACGGAGACAGTTTCTCTGGCGCAGCGCTGGCAGAGTTCATCAACCTGTTCTTAGGACGCCAATCACCCGAGTCTCCACCACCACCCCGCACACCTGGTCACGATAGTAGCAGTGGAGAATCGGGGGAGATCTCGCTACCCTCGCCACCAACCCCACCTAACAACGATGGCGAACAGTAAAAAAAGTTCCCTATAAACTTGTGCACCCCATTAAAACACACCATAGACTTGTTACCAGTTAAGCACTTTTATTGTTCAAATAAAGAATGAACACCATTACAAAAGTTGTACACTGCATACCCCTAGGGTTGAAAGCTACGCCCTCTACTTTATGTAGCTGTCATCTACCTTATAGGGATCCTTCCCACCCGACCGCCCCTCCCAAAAAGGGGCCCGTCGCCAGCCAAACCTCTCTCTCTCCTTCCCTAGCGTTATCGGGGGAGGTGGGGTGGCTCTCCAAAAAGCCTTCACTGCTGCGTCCACCACCGCCTTGGTGATGGGGAGATACAAACGCGCCAGGCCGGGTATCTCCATCGACTCCCCCTTCTTAACGGCATACGGACCCTCGAAGGCTAGCATCTCGAAGTCAGCCAGGTGATGCCGCGCCGCCAACCTCTTGGCGAGCAGATCCGCGGAGCAGATCCTCATCATCTTCTGTATGATGTAATCCTCCCACTTGGCCTTGAACCCTTGCGCCAGCAACGCATCAACCACGGTCTCACACGCGTAGACGACGGACTTCTCGGCCCCATAGTTGACCACATAGCGGTACAACGCCTCCCACTCGTCCCAAGGAAAGAAGTACCGGCCAGCCTCGCGCCCCTTCAGCATCCACTCTGCCATGATCCCACCAAGCACCGAGACGACCATGTAATCCATCAACGCCCCCATCTCGGGTTCCGCGTACTCTGCGCGCTTGCCGAACAGGAACCGGCGCCTGCGCTCCACCTTGTAGTAGGGCGGGTCAGGGAGGGTAATAACCCCCTTCCAAAAAGGAGGGAAGTCCGGCAAAGGCGGTGCCGGCCACTTGATGCAGGAAACGTACTTGTACTTTGGGTCAGCACCGTCATTACCCCAACTGAACACAAAGAAGTAGTCCTCGATCCGAACAAGTGGGTCACGGGGGGCGTATCTTTTCTCTGCGTCCACCCTGTTCGCGTTAAGCATGCGGGCCTGCATCTCCTCGTACACCCTCTCGCTCTTCTTGCAATAGACAGCACACATACCGTTGGCTACCTCACCCTCCTCAAAATATTCGTCCTCCTCCTCGACGTAGTTCATCCAATCGATAAGGTCCGCCCTTATCTCAGGGTCGCAGCACCCCCAGAAGAAAGCATAAAAGTTCTTGTCAGGGTCCTTGGGCGGGGAGGCCGAGGGTGGTGATGGCTGGGGTGTGTCCGGTGGCGTGGCACAGTCCCTATCCACCTCAGGAGCCGAACCGTCAACGACTTCGTAACCAACCTCGGACGCACCCCCTGCGGGTGGAGTGATCATCTTCTTCAGGTGATCGTCGACTTGCTCCAACGACATCACCCGTACCCCTTTAGCCAGAGTGATCTCAGCCCCAGGGTTGGCTTCCATGATTGAGGCGTTGACAGTGTGCCCCCCGGCGCAGTCCGACTCCTGCTCCTTAGCCCTCTCACACACAAATGTAAACGCATCTGCAGAGATCCCTTCCTTCTCCTGTCTCATAGCCTCTTTCCTCTTGTTCTCTTCCCACTCCTCCCTCAAGGCTTTCTCCAAGTCTGCAAAGTCAGCCTCCTTCCTCTTCTTCTCCTCCCACTCCTCCTTCAGGGCTTCCTCCCAGTCTGCACCCCACTGGTACTCCACTCTCGTCGCAGCCATCTCCTCCACAACGGCTGACGGTGGTGACTCCCCATACTTCAGCTTCATACCCTCTCTACGCTGGCGAAGCCACTCCTCAGTCTCCATTTTTCGCATCTTCTCCAATCTCTTCCGCAGCTTGCTTGACTCCGCAGGTGACGGGGTGTAGTTGGATATCCACCCGGACGCACTGGGCACCTTCGAAAGAGACAAGCAATGGGTATCCCCCTCAGGAGTATCGGACTCCAGCACGGTAGGTGCTGCACAGGCCATCTCCTCCCAAGGTTCCCACACATTGTCGTCAGTAGCTTGCTGCATCGTCTCTAGGAATTAGGGGGAATGTAAGGGTAGGGATAGAGCCCAAGGTACCAGAAGGCTTCGTCTGTTCCGTCTGAGATGCTCTCCCTGAGTCCTTTGAAGTAGCGGCGGACGGCTGCCAACTTGTTGAGCACTCGTTTTAACGTTGGTCCTCCCGTAGGGTGGTTGAACCTTTCCTAACGCTACCATCTTTTTTATGCTGTTTTCACTAGCCTACGTCACCGTGGCGCTTCGTTCACTTTAGCCAATCCCGACCGCCGTCGCGCCTCACGCTTCGCCA
Source organism: Nematostella vectensis (assembly GCF_932526225.1). Lineage (NCBI taxonomy): Eukaryota > Metazoa > Cnidaria > Anthozoa > Actiniaria > Edwardsiidae > Nematostella > Nematostella vectensis. The sequence goes on from NC_064040.1 coordinate 3,570,197, forward strand.
CGCTCGATCGGGGGTCCGCATTCCAACGCCGCTATTGGCCCACGCTCGGTTGCGCATAGCGTCTAGCCTACGGCTATTATGTCGCCTGGTTCTTGTATTCACCTGATTGGTTCGTTGCTTTTGGTGACGTCATACCCCTGCGCATGCGCGTTAGACCCCATATGTCGCCTGGCCCGGCCCATCATACTACTGGTGTTCTTCAGTATCTCATCCCGGTAGGTCACGTGGCCTCGCCCTCGTCATCCGTGTCAGATACTGAAGTGTTGCTCTATACCATGGAAGGAAATTCAGCAAAGAATTTATGCAAAAATTGCGAACATAAAAATAATTTAAAATAGAGGGAATTTAAAATAAAGGAAATAAAAAAAGATAAGGAAAAAATATGCTCTTTGCCTAGGATCGAACCTGGTATGCAAACTAAAAACGCAAAAAAATATAGACCATACATCCAGACGTGCGCTGAATCACCGTATGGCAGCTAAAGCTTTACGGCTAGGCTGGAGATTTCGGCCCCAACACCGCTATCTAGCGAACTGTGTAACACACAGGTACCGAGGCACCCGCGCATTAATAGGGAGGCAATAACCAGGTTCCTAGCCCTTAAGACCTGAGTCTTATACGGTTACGCCACACACAGCTCGCTGTGACGTAGGGAAAAAAATATCGAGGTCTACCTAGGCGCCGTCAGTCCCTTGGGGACTCGTTCAGTTACCATGGTAGTGACATCGTAATGCACGTGCGCATGGTTCTATTTTCGTTGACATAACATCAGTGAAGAATAAAACGCGTTGCTGTTGTTTTGTTTGCATCTCGAAAGATTTTTTACCGTTTGCGCTTACGTTTAGTGGGTACCAGCCTTAACTACTCCATCAAAAGTTTGCCCCGTTTAAATTGGAACCTCGACATAACGAAAAATTATATCGTAGCACTCGATATAACGATATTTTGGGAAATTGACAATAAACATTTAAATATAAAAAACGAACGAAAGCATCCTCGATCGCTTCAACTCATTCTGTTCACCCATAAAAAAAAAGAAAATAGAACTTTGCGAGGCGAAACCATGACGTGTGCGTGTAAGGCTGTAAAAATGAAACTGTATAATGTTATCAGGATAGATTTTTCGCATGGGGAAAACGTTATACCGAGAATATTGTAATACCAAGAATTTCGTTATAGAGTTGATTTAAATCGTCTTTTTAATACAAACCAAACACTAAGTTCAAACGTCGTATTATCCATGAGCCGTATCCGCATAAGTGTCATTAAGGATCTGCAGCAAGCTTGGGATCTTTGTTTCGCCAGACGCTGCGATATATTTTCCTTGACGAGCAGTCAAGATAAAACGAATCCGGAATTCGGTTCTCGGAATTTGCTACCGTCTGTCATTGTTTCGGCCATTTGCCTATAATCGAGGGGAGTACAGTACAACAAATATACAAAGCATACAAATCTGAGCGACCTGATAAACACTTATTTAGTCATTATTGATCATATTAATAATTGTAAACTAAAATTGCATTTTTGTGTGTGTAAATTGTTTATATTCAGTGTCTGACACGTTATACGAATTTGAATTATCTATTCGCTTTATTTGTGATTATTTAAAGGAAGCTTACTCAACCCATAACGCATTTTTCATTTCTTGCATGGCACCATCCTCGGAGGGTGGTCCCAAAGGGTGTTTCCCTCTAACTAATTTCTCGCGAGTGAAACGTAAGAGGGAAATACCCCTGGTTTTCCAAAGATGGCATGGCACAGATCCACACGCTCTTACAGAGTACTGTCGTGATAGTACTAGATAGAGATTTAGAGATAGTATATTTATTTCTTTACTGCTTGGGGGGGGGGGGGGGGGTGGGGTCGAAGGCATTCAAAAATTACAGTCTTAAAAAGGAGGAAAGCAAGAAATCAAGCACACAATGTAAATGTATTTATTTATTTATTTATTTATTTATTTATTTATTTATTTATTTATTTATTTATTTATTTATTTATTTATTTATTTATTTATTTATTTATTTATTTATTTATTTATTTATTTATTTATTTATTTATTTATTTATTTATTTATTTATTTATTTATTTATTTATTTATTTATTTATTTATTATTTACTTATTTATTTATTTTGCGGGGGCGGGGCCTCAAACTTCCAATTATTTATATCATTGCGGCAGGGTGGGCTTATCTCGTCCTTTAAATGGCCTGAGTGACTTTAATAGTAAGACATTAATACCACTAACCTTTTATGTCTTTTATCTACTGGTACGCGTCAGACTTGCGGTCGATACGTAGAGACGAATTGTAGACTAATGATAAAAATCAAATTTTATTTGCTTGAGATTGTTAGTGCACAGAAGAATCGGCCGAACCTTGAAACTCAAAGAACGCTGGCTCTAAAAACCCCTCCCTATTCAACAGTTAAGTACCAGAGACCTGGGGAGTTATTTGGCCCTTCTTGTGATCTCATGGCACATGGGCGGGGTAGTCAGCGTCACAACTGAGAACGATTTTTTGCTCACCCCACTACAGGCCATTTGGCTTGCCTTGGTATTCTTCAGTATCTCCCGCGTCGGGACTTGGGACTACATGTCGACATGTAGTGATGATTAGATTTTACAAGAATCTAATCTTCAGAAAAAAAGATTGGGGAATAATCTAAAAATATAGGAAAAAGAAAGGGGTCCCCCCCCCCAAAAAAAAAAAAGGATTTTACAATTTTAATCAGGCATGACGTGTCGGATTCCAGACAGATGGTAATCTAAAACTTGTCATTTTTGTACTTATTTTTGCAAGCAAACACGATGATTAAGAAGACACAAGGATCATAAAATGCTCTTAAAGGAGCCATGTCACGTCAGGAAGAATTATAGGCATTGCCAAGGGCGGTAGGAACAGAATTCGTTAGGCTACATTCTGATAATTTGAATTTTTCCTGCGTCGGGAACGTTTCCGGCTAGCACGTCGGGGACACTTTGCGGGCCACGGTGTAGTAGCTCAGATCACGCAACGTAACTTGACCGGGTTTTCTAATCAAACAGGGAGAGCGAGTCGTAAACAAGGCACTTTTCAGCCAAATTAGAGTTTATAAATTTGTGGTTTATTATTAGCATTTAGCCTTACAAACCCTTTCCTACCGCCCTTGCATTGCTAGGCTTTAATCGTGGTCAACGAAGTCCGTGACCTGGGCCTTGTAAATGCCAAGTAAAAGTCCAGACGATTTATGTCATTAATGCATACGCAATTCTTGCTATACGCTCTCTTCATGCGCCCTTAAATAACACTCTCTTTCAGCGTTTTTGCTTCAGGCCAGGTTTGCGGTGAGAAGCTCACGTCTTTCTTAGTATTACTTCCTCGGAAGCTACCGTTAACTCTCGACATCTGTGTGTAAACGGAGTTCTTATCCACGTTGCATCGCTTAAATATAAGCCCCATAAACGCACGCCTGAAATCCTGACTAACGATAGAATAAATAAGCGGATTCGCAGCTGAGTTCAAAATGGTGATAAACACCATAGCGTTGTAGAACGTCCAGAAGTGAAAAGTCGAAAGCACAGGTCGCCAGAAGTACGTGAGAAGTCGAAAGATGTTAACTGGGAGCATACAAGTTGCGAATGTTAGTACTATCGGTGTCAGAATGCGCTTTGCGCGCGAGTTCTCTCTCATACGCTGTGTCTCTGAGTCGCTAGCAGTGGTCCCGCTTGTGCGCCTACTCTCATGCCATCGCGTACTGCTGCCGATTTCCCGCCAAATCCCGATGTATGTCCACGAGATGATGACAAGTGGGAGTACGTATGTGAAGACTACTAGCGTGATGATATAGATGGGCTCAAATGGCTTGACGTTCCGCCAGTCTGGTATGCAGAAGTTGTGTTGCCCAGAGTCTGAATAAGCCATGATGAAGAAGAGAGGCAAAGAGACAACGAAAAACGACGCAATCCACACGGCAGCGAGATGAAATCCCACGTGACTTGATGTCTTCTGGTGCATGTTCACGGAAGCGCGAACAATGTTCATGTATCGCTGAAATGCTATGGAGGTTATAAGCCAAATGGACGCCCCGTAAAACGTATCCACACAGGGAATCAGGTACAGACAGACGAATTTACCTAACGGGAAATTAAGAGGTATCCGCTCCTTCATGACGGCGATGGGGAAAATTATAGTCAAGACGCCCAGATCAGCGATTGCTAAGTTCATGATGTAGCTATTCATAGAGGAACGGGATCTCAGTCGCTTTGAAGCAATGACTACAATAACCAGAATATTTCCTCCCAAACCAGCCAACGCTATGCCCACTTCTAGAGCTAGTCGCGCCACCACGAGGGCCAAAGGCTCTTGGTAGAACGAAGTATACAATTTATGAGGTAGCAATGGCGACGAGGAATTGGTATAGTTCGACGAGTTCGTGGTCGTGTTTGTCATCTCGCAGACCGTTTTGCCAGTGCACCTAATGGCTTTCTTGCTTCGTGCTTTTGTATATCATCAACGCAACATTTTATGTCTAATCTTGTTTCCTTGTGTCTCTGACAAATGAAAGAGTCACCAGTTAATGACAATTCTCATTACGTGCCGTGGGGAATCGGCAGGGAGTGTGAACCGCACTCCAATTTTCTAGATGATTGGATTCTAAAATTAGGTCAGTAATTATGGAGCAAGGTACTTAGAGAATTAAGAACACTTTACGAGGCGAAAGATGGATGCGTATCCATTGCCGTGGATGGAGTAGTGGCCGCGAAGCTCGTGAACTGTCTCAGTTTGTGCTCCTCTCGGCTGCATCCATTCCTCTGTCTACCCCAAATGATTGATTATTTACCTTAGCAATCCACCCCTCCCACCAGTCTTAGAAATGTACAAAGCATCCGCAATACCTGATTACAAAGAAAAGTTTTGCCTCAGCATGTTCGTTGTTTTCATACTTAAACGTCTTGAAATGTTTCGTGTTTCTGTGTTTCCTTTTGCGACACTGAGAGATGGTTACCAGAGAGTATATGAGCTCTTTTCACCTGCTCAGCGCGGTTTTGACAAATGCATCGATAACCGTGCGACTACTTCGATCAAGAAAACAGAAGATAGCGTACGACTCAATCGAGCTATATTTTTGTGTAGAGCAAGGCCATTATCGGATAAAAATAAAGAACTTTATCCCTCTGGGCGACAGGCAGTACCTCTAATCACTGGCGTTTTATGGAGGCTGTACTTATGAAAAACGTGAAATGAACTAATGTTTTTCTGATTGAAAAAGCTAACGTTCAATCCTACTACGCTAATTGTTCTCAGGTAATTAATTAATTTATTTGTGTGCTTGAATTATTAATATTTTGAAATTTTTTTTTTTTGGCCGAGCTTCGGTAACGACCTTTACCGTCAATATATGGCTCACTCATTGAAAAAAAAAATCTGCAATTCCGGAGCTAAAACAATCATGGCATTTTTGTAACGATGGCAGTTCGGGTTTCTTTAATTTCAATTGCTCCAAACAGCCGCAGAGGAAAAAGGAAATCTAGGGAATCACATTGTTAGAGACGACTCAAACTAACCCAATTGTTGTTTGTGTATTGAGTATGATGTGTGCAGGATGTAAACTGCTAGTGAGGCAAAGGGTTTTCTTGTGCTTCAAAATACCATTGACATTACAGAACTGTTTGGTGAAGATAAAATTCAATAGATCGCTTATTAAGTCTGCAAGGAAAATATTGTCGGCACAGCGGCGTAACCATAGGATTTTAAACAGGAGGGGGCCCAAAAGGGACTTTCAATGCATTTTTTCCTGTATTTTAGATAACGTCCCATACATTTACTGTATTTTTGGCTGCTAAAAGGGGGGGCGGGCCCCCTGGGCCACCCCCTGGCTTCGCCCCTGCGGCAGGAACAGGCTATGAAAGTTTTGCGAGCAAAAAAGAACGAATTGCAGAGCTGTTTAGCTTCGTGGTCATTTTTATGTCCTATTTTTTCGTGTTATTATCTGATATATTTGGATAAAAATTTCTTCATACCAGTAAAACGGACAATAACTAGGACATGCATAGGCTTTAAAGAAAATTGGTCGTCTATTTTGTCTATATGCGCTTTCACTATTCCCCCACAAGCGTTTTATGTTTACACCACCAGATTTTATTAAATAAAAACTACCTGGTTTTTTCTTTATAAATTGTCAAAATAAAAAAAATTGCGTGGAAATTATCAACATGAAGAAAACGTTGTCGTTTTGGGGTCTGGTACCGAGGAAATATAGTTTCTTTTCAGGGACCTTCTCAACTAACTAAAGATGGTCAAAGTAATTGTTTTTCTCTTCTTGTTACAAGCCATCAAAGTTTACGAAGCCCCTAGGGTACGCTCACCTTAAAAATTACAAGAATCATGCAGATTTTCCAAATAAGGAATATATTAGTTTCCTTATAATTAGAGTGACCGCGTTTGGCAAAAACGACTATTTTGGGCTCAATTTTCTTGATATGAACAGCAAATTAATTGTTCCCGTTGGTATTTTTGCGAGGAAAGAAACTCTTTGAGGAATTTGCGTTTCCAATTCCGCAAAAAATTCGAGCAAACCACCTTATAAGAAAGACACATTAAAATTGCTTTGCCCTGGGGAGATACAGTCGAACCCCGCTAACTAGAACTCGGCTAACCCGAATTCCCCGCTAACTCGAACTAAGTTTGATTTTCCTTGAACCTAATTTTGAGTCATTTTTACTCTGCTAACTCGAATTCCCCGCTAACTCGAACTGATTTTTGCTTCTCTTCAGAGTTCGAGTTAGCGGGGAATTCGAGTTAGCCGAGTTCGAGTTAGCGGGGAATTCGAGTAAGCCGATTTCGAGTTAGCGGGGTTCTGTAATCGATATTGTGGGGTTCCGACGTTTCTATTTGTTTGTTTTTTTCATTTCCCACGTTTTTGGAGGGGGACATTTTTACTCAACTATCGGTCGAGCGGATTGTGAAATCGGCGAGAAAGTGGTATAAAATTCACGTATTCTTTTTTTTTTTTTTTTTGGGGGGGGGGAGTGGAATTCAGGGATAATTCATGTTTCCAGGTTTCTATGTTTGTTTCAAATTTCTATTTTTGGTGTGTTTGGGACCTTAATGTTATAGTTGCGTAGCCCTGGATGGTGTGTGTTCATTTGGTTTGAATACAGTCTCCTAGCTTTCCTTTGAATACGTGTGTTTAACTAATCAGCGGTAATTTTTCTTTTGACTGATGAGCAACAGGTGTAAACTGTACTGATAGCGGTTTATGCGTATAGCTTATTTCACTTAACAGCTATTCCTTTTATTGTTCACCCAAACAGCTGAACGGTTAAAAAAACTACATCCTTTGTCCTCTCCCGCACCAACAGCGCTTTCATCTTTAGAAATAACCATCAATTAAATAAAACAATTTTTTGTAGCATAGTGCAATATATAAATTAGTGCAGTTGCGTTTTTGTAAACATGGGTTTCCAATCTCGATCATAAAGTCTGCTTTGCCACTCTGGCTCAAAGGCATGTATGAAAACGACGAAGATTATCTGAAAACCAATTCGCGCGTGCGCAGTTTAGGTTTTGCGCACGCACGGTATTTGTACGGTATTTGCACGGTATTTGTAGCTCGATACGGGGATACTTGACACGCTAGCCCTACTGTCAGAACGTGCAGAACACGGCTGAAAACACTCTATCACAAAAACCCTAATTACCGAATCCCTCAATATCGACTTAACACTAGCGCTAGAGCTAAGCTGGACTAATAACAGAGCTTTGTCTTAAAATGCAACCGAGTGCATTTCATAAACTAGACATGCGGTTTAGGACACAATATCCATTTAAGTCATTTTTGGTCTTTCTTGGCGCGACGAAAAAAAGCCCTGTATTATTGTCACTATAAAAAATATTATGGAGTTGGCTCAAGTAGTTTCTGGCTTGCCTTTATTTTAGGGTGAAAAGAAAAAAAGGTAAAACTATGTTTATCTTTAAAAATAAAATAAAAAACTTTGAATAAAGGTGAAAAAGGAATAACGACTGGTAATTTTAGTATTTTTCAATATATGTCACATACTTCGAAGTCAAAAGAAAATAAGATAAATAATACTATTCACCCTTGATTACTTGTTGGCTTTTTTACAAAGTATAGACAATAACATTTGAGGAGGCGAAGATTTTTTTATATGCGAGGCTGTGCGACTAAATATTCAGTCAATGTCAACCTTAACATGTTTTACGTTTTTTGGTCATTTTTTATGTGGTTATTGTAAGGTGTTATTGGAAAGCTGTTATTGGAAAACTGTAGAACATACTGACAAATAAATTGAACCCGCATCAGTGGATTTGGTAAAGGTCTATTCCCTTAACCTCTAGAGAATTCCAAACATTTTATGCGGATGTCTATTTATTTGACTTGGAAGGCTGTTTTTTTATCACGAGTCGCATTTATCAAGCAAAAGCTCCCTCTTAGATTAATAGAGTAAGAACTAGGACGTGAAAAACTTGTTTGTATTGTCGTCACCAAAGTCCCTTGCTGCGAGAAAAAGGGAGAAAGGCTGATGTCGACACTTTGTTTCCAAAGCCCAAATACTTTTTTTCTAGATAGAAAAACTGAGCAAAAGATTTATCCACAGTTATACTGTAAGTAAACTGTAAAAAAAATTCACTGCATTTGCCACAGTCGGTGACCCAGCACCCTTTGAAGGCATATCATCTCGTACCGTCAAGTAGTTGAAGGTGTCACTAAGTGAATAAGTCCTTTCTTCCCAGATTATCGTGCTAATAATTTTCTTAGCTCGTATAAAATCTCAAGAGATTTGTAATGCAGAAAGTTTTCGTAATGATGTTTCGCTGGCGAGCAGGAAGAAGGTATTACGAGAATTAGACCCAAGTGGCGATACGCGAGAGTTTCACAACTCGTGTCACGCTCGCCAGGCAACAAAATCTATGAAACCCCTCATGCAATTCTAAAATGACGTCATCACCAGACGTCATGATGGAAGGCATAATAATATACACCGATACGGTGCGTACATTGAAATTTATGTCTACCCCCGCGCTTACATTGCCACACGTCTTCACGATAAAACAAGTTTTAGACGATAGATTTAAGGTCAATTTTGACATGTTTCCGCTTTGGTATTGTTTTATTTGCGTTTTCAATTAGCCCTGGTGCTATCAATAGTTTGGTATTACAGTAAGTGTGTGACTCCATTAGCGCAGAGTTTGAGCACGAATGAAGGGCTCCTCAAGTTTTTTTAAGTCTTTTCCGGCTGACCCGAATGGCAAACAAGTATAACACAATTCTCACTTAAAAACATAAAAAGTCCATTTACGACTCGAATAATGGACTCAAATGGTTTCGTAATCTTTCAGAACGCTAACCTCGTAACTATTTCTATTGCGAAATCCATGCGTTTATATTGAAGTGCAAGTAACACAAATAGAATTATCCCACAAAACCATTATTCGCACACATATTCTCATTCCCTAGTTCTATTTTGTATCTCCTGGATATAGCTCTTTAATTACTGATTTTTGTTGTCATAAAGGTTTTTAAGTGGGAACAATTGTTATTGGTTTTTAAACTGTTTAAAAAGCGTTTTACTGTCTTCAGCAGCTCTTGAAAAAAACTATAAACAATAAACCAAAAATTGACAACAACGCAGATTTGGTGTTTTAGAGCAGGTTTTAACCTGAAGAAGGCTGCCGAAATAACTTTCTTAAAAAACAAATCTGCGTTGTTGTCGACTTTTACTTAAATATTTTATTGATATCTGTCGACGCAGACCACAAGGTCCGACGTACAACCAGCAGACAGAGACTGCCCGGTGATTTTATCCCTAAATGTTTGTAAATAATAAACCCCTTGCAGTGATCTACTTTAGACATTTTACGATAAGAAAAGTTAACAGTACTAGCTATAAAGGCAAAATGTTCTGACGTACCGAGGAAGGACAGCTTCAACACCCTCCACACGTAACTCAGTATTTTCTTGGTCCACTTGAGCTGATATACACTATAGAAAGCGGTCAAATTTTTTTCTCGCGTTGAGACAATCCGTCTTTTTCTAGATTCGCCTCTACACGCTTGTTGCACTGTCTGATTCTATAATCCGATGACGGTCGCAATGGTTTAAATAAATGACCTTACTGACTGACTCTAGGGAATAAGGAAGTCCGGCAACAGTTCCCCTGATCTGAGCATACTAGCAGCCTGGTAGCGTCTTTTAAAAATATAGACATCTGCGTGTGAGGCCTATGACGTCACGTAGGACACTGATTTGAAAATCCTCCTTGCCCATATATGGCTCACACTCTTGCGCATCCTCAGTGAGGACGTTAAAATGGCAGCTGTATATGAATGTACAGAGCCGTAGCAGGCCACGTAAGATTGGGGGGGGGGGGCACAATACAGAAACACAAGCCCCCAGTGCCCCACCCCCTGCTACGGCCCTGCTGTATGTGAGAATGGTTATAACCAAACGCATTGGGGGGAGGGGGGAGGGGAACAATACAGAAACACAAGCCCCCAGTGCCCCACCCCCTGCTACGGCCCTGCTGTATGTGAGAATGGTTATAACCAAACGCATTGGACAAAGCAGTTGTTACCTCGTTACCTTACCTATAAATGTGAGAATGGTTATAACCAAACGCATTGGACAAAGCAGTTGTTACCTTGTTACCTTACCTATAATTTCTCGTGACTGATGTGCTTTGATTAGTTACAACTGAAAGCTGTAACTAAGTTCTGCATTAATTAAACTTTGGCATTTCACAGTACTTTTTTCGTACAGTATTTTCTTCACAGTACTTTTTTGACAAGTTACAACTTCCACGTCCAAGTCATTTGTATGTAAAACACATCATCAGGTACTCAAGGGAATGGATGTTCTGACAAATAGATACTCAGCGACGAGAGAGGCTGCTTCTTACAAGCGAGGAAAAGCCAAAGGAGTAGAAAATAATATATTATTCTGTCTTTCATGAGTTCTAAACTCAAAATATGAACATGTTTATTTCGGTAAACTTCAGTTTACACTCTTTCTTTATATTAAAAATTGTTTATACAAGAACCTTCAAGTGCATACAACGAGCCTCCCTTCGTTTGAATATGCCGAAAATATTAATTTTAAAAGTTGCTGGGTAAAAATTATCTGTTCCTTTTTCCCAGCCAGCAGTGGTTAGGCATTTCAGCACATGAATAATTGCCCGTATAACTGATCGGGACGTTTTTCCCCCAAGCATCCGCTCCAGCACGTAAAAACTATTCCCAGCACAAATACACTCCACAAATTTGCCAGCAGAGCCATTCGGGACTTTTTTCACCAACTGAGGGGTCCCAACAGCAAAAAAACGGGATGCGGAACAGACATTTTGCGGAACAGATCCTTTTTGTGCCCTTGAACCTTTTTTAAACCTAAAAAGCCTGGGAGACATAAAAAAATTCTAATCGCATACCAAAAGTGTGATACATTCAAAAATGCAGAATCACTTTTTTGTTTATAATGACAGCAAATGTATCGTATTTCTATATAAAATTTGAAGAGATTCTTTATATATTTTTCAGCCTTAAAAATGCTCCAAAATTAAGAACGGTCCAATTTCAACTGAAAATTAGAAGGTAGTCATATTTCATAATGACTTTCTTGTTTTCAAAACTAAAATAGACTTATGGTGCAAAAGGGCAATAAAACACCCGGCTTTCTATTACCAGTCATGCTCCTGGGCTCTTATGTTTGTCACAAATGAATGAAATCTTCCTTTTTTTCAGTCGCTTGCCTGCACGCGTGCGTCAAACCAACCATTCTGATTCACATTTTTTCATAGCACTTCGTCGGATATCACATAAGGAACGCTATCGCACGAAGAATATCTTTGACGTTTATAGACTCAACTCGTTTTTGTGCTATTTTCGCTCTTGTGTGATGTGCGGTAAACACCTGAGTCCTATTATGTATGCAAGCTTCTTTTTTATCATCTTCGCGCTTTTCTATTTCTAAATGTTAAACTACTTATTCAAAATAGATTGGCATTTTGAACAATTGGATGCTTTGGGCACATGTTGTTGTCCGTTAATGCGTAAAAATAAACAAGCAAACAAACGAACGAACGAACGAATTAATTAATTAATTAATTAAATACATGTGACGTCACCGAAAATCTCTCCTCTTTTTCCGGGTTGGTCCTTCCCAGTCCCTCTTGCTTCAAGGTCAACCACAGGTATCCCGAGAAGAACGCCAGACAATTGAAAAATAAGTTGAGGCTCGAAATAGAATGTTTTAGTGTTTCTATTATCCTTAGTATCCCTAAAACGCCTCAGATAAAATGTTTTATTGTTTATTATTTAAATTTTATCTTATTGTTCTTTTTCATTTTGTTTGTTCGATATGCCTAATTATGAACATTCATATTAAAACCATTTTTTCATTGGCTTTTAAAAATAGCTGTATTTGATTAAAATAGAAGGAATGGTACTTTTATTATACCGCATATATATAAAAAAAACAGGGTAAAGAGGTTATGACTCAAATAAGTAAAGCCCATTCACCTTCCAGCGTACAGTTCGCCTTTTAAAAGGTGATTCCGGTTATTGTAAAATACTACATCTCTGGATGTTACTACACATAAGAGCTAAACGGGTCACGCGATCGTTAATGATATCTAAATCCTGTATTGTGTCAGAGTTTTAGCGCCATAGACTGTCGCATTCACATCGTTAAACTCGGAGCTTAAAGATCTGACCAATCGGAATGGCGCATTCTTCCCAAGTGGCGCGCATTTTGGCAGAGCCTATGAGCGATTGAAAGTAATGGGAGGGTACTGGCGATAGAAAAGATAAATCACTCGATGGATAATGGGATTATATTAAGAAGACATGTAAATACAATTCATAGAAGCCGAATGTAAAAAAAGGAATGAGTTAAAATAAATGGAAATAAGTGGAAGCCATACAATAAATGAACATCGGGACAAACTATGGTTTTTAGTTGATTCCAAAATGATTACCTTCTCACTTGATTCACTTGATCCAGTCAGTAGTGCTACGTTGTTAAAAGTACCTAATGCTTGCCGTGACGTTGTACATCAGATCTCATCAGGCACCAGGTGATACTCTACGTGATGACTTACCTAACCAAAGGGAATGACACCGTTAAACGTGTTTATTAATCAGCCTGTATCGAGTAGAGTGTGCGATATTTCACGTCGCTCGTCGGGGAGTAAGAAAAAGGGGTGTAATTAGCTGAAAGCATTAGCTTTAAGGCGAGATAACAGTTAATCTAAACAATGAGAGTAAAGGAAACAAAACTTGGAAAAGAAAAAGAAGGAATTCCTTAAAGCTAAATTCCTTTAATATAAGCTTGGATTACAATTCCAATATTCTATCCATAAGTTACAATTCCATCCTTCTATCCATAAGTTTCAGAAAAACACATCTTGAAGGTCCGGTACAAAAAGGTTAGAGGCATCTTTAAATAGAAAGATAGGCGATTCAAACAACAAATGCGAGATCTAGTTAATATTACTTACTGTACACTTTTACGGGGTGAAATAGAACGGAATTAAATGGATAATTACTGGCCATTTGGCTGTCGTAATACAACAGCAAATTTACAACGGGAGACAGAAGTATCTAGAGTATGCTCTTAAAGCTTAGCGCAAATTAATTTTTCTCTGGCAATTTATCTGAGCTCTTAACGCTTTAGTGGAAGTATTGCCCTTTGTAGTATCGTGGTGCTTGCTGGAAGTATTGAGCTTGATACATGAGATAGAGTCCCTTCAAGCAGGTGTTATTTAAAGGTAACAACACAACTATAACCGTGTGTTTGTGAGAACTGTAGCTTGACTCTTTATCTCTTATATATAAACCAACCATGGCTGAAAAGTGACAATATTCTTTCAATTTTAAAATCTAAAAATGTTACAAATTGATTTTGCACAATTTCACAGAAGTGGTTACATTAGGGTTGAATACTGCTCATTTTTACCTTGTTTGCTTCATTAAAGAGCGCAAAAGGAAGCTTTTTTTCAGTGGAGCGGACGGCAAAATATGACGGCAAATTAAATAAAAAAAAATATGAATCTTCTTGCTGATTTTACGGGCATGTATTTTGGAATATCTGGTTGACTTGGTCGATGTGCTTCAAATGATTTTTGTCTCGTAACTCATAGTACATCACTCCTAGCTAATTATTCATGGCACCTCGCTCATTATCCCGAAACCTTTACTCGGTATTCATGACATACGCGTATCTCACCCTTCATCAGCTCATCAATCTCTTTCTACTATTTACTCAGTAAACCGCGGTGAAACAAACCTTAATTCAATACTTTATCAGTGTCAGACCTTACTCATGGCCGCACGTGTGAGGTCCGAGCCCTGTTTGCTATATTTGTAACGTTTTCCGTGATTCGATCAGCACGACTTTATCGCCTCCACTGCTACCCCATGGTCCGTAGTGACGTCATTTGCGCGCGCTCGTTCTAAGCACTAAAAACAACCTACGCCGATAAGTCGCTTTACTTGGTCACGTGTCACTGGCTACATGAGCGATAAGATAACGGAGGCTAAGCTCAAATTATGCGAGTATATGGATTCAATTTGCGGTCAAATGCTGATAACATGTCAATTTTGTACCCCTTTAAGCTAATAGTCAAACATGAATGGGCGGGCATCAAGCCGTAGTTATTTACTTCTGATTTCGGAAGCTCGTGATCAAACGTGCGCACCATAATTAGCTGGATAAAGGAGTGTTCATTGAATAGGGTTGAGATAAAGGAAGATATTGGAGAAGGTGCTCCTAAAAAGAAACATCGGCCCTCTTAGGGGGGCTCTGAATTTTTTTATGAGTTCTACTGAAAAACTGTCGGTTAGTGATTGGGGTATCTAAGGTGTCCCGAATCATAACCCCCCCCCCCCCCCCCCCCAGGATATTTAGTGAACCCTCCATAAAATGTATTATATGTTTTTTTAATCTTCGACTTTCTGTACAGTCTAAATACGCTTAGGGAATCAATTTAGAAATGATGTTAGTATAAATGAGGTCAGGGCAGCATAGAAAAGCTCTGAACTGAAAGTGGCAAGCTGCTGCCTCAAACAAATGCGATAAATAATAATTTTATTACTAAAGCACAAAAGTGGTCTCTCAATCACTTGCTCGAGTACTAAACCACGATAAACTGGCCCAAACACACAACAAAACTTTAAGATGATAAGCCCAAGGCGGCTGAATCGAGAAACCATCAGGGGCATTGCTAATTGCCATAGCGGGCTAATCTGGCTTGTTCCAACCAACAACCTATTGAAAAGACGCAGTTCGCTATAACTCAACAAGGCACTTAAAATGGATGTTGTTTTTTTTGTTTTCTTGTGGAATGCGACGCAGACGACAACTATCATTCAATACTATTTCTGTGAGTTTTAGTTACAACTTCCTGTCCGTTTGCTGCGACCCAAAAAATGATTATCTTTCAGTACTTACATTACTTGCGCCGCGAAATGTTCCACTGATACCAGTCTAGTGCCACGGCGGATTTCAATATTTCTAATATTCTTCAATATATCTGCGTCATCCATTTCTCTAATTTTAGAACCATCTCCTATGATTCGGGCGATATAATGCAAATGTATCGGCCCAAGTGAACATTTTTGTTATCTCTTGCGACGCAACAGGGCAACATTTGTTATAGTGTGGCGACAGATATATTGATATTTCTTATCCTTCAATAGCTGGGTACAAATGTTAGGGTCATGACATCGCAAAAAAGCCAGCGTGTGGCATCTTGATACCATCAAACTAATAAAATTGTACTATCGGATGCATTTCTAATGAAAGGAGAGGTTAAAATCATACATTAACTCGGCTGTTTAAGAGAGCGCCTCTTTAATCTTTATCAGCTTTTGAAAATGCATCATCTTGAAATAAGTTGATGAAAACATACGGCCACATGTCGTTTCTGGTCACCGCCCGCGTCCCCAGTTATTTTAATTCTTTTCTCTAGAATCGTTAAAGTTTTAAGTTTTGCGGTCTTCGATGACAAGAAATGGAAAAATATAATGTTCGAGAAACTCGAACATTATCTCGCTGCCCTGCATATTGTCTACGAATTCACTGTCATCTAGCATTGATGATTAGCTTTCATGAAAAAAAAAATTAGATAATCCAAATTTGTTGTCTTTCCTCGTCAAAAAAGTCTCTACGTTAAATGGAAAGCTGTTCAAGACACGATACAGAAACATTAAAGAAATATTGGGGGCACAGCCACGCCCCTCCCTCGCCATGTGACTTTCTTTTAGTGCAGTTTGATGAACTTTATTTCTAGAAGGAAGCCTTCAATTGGGAAATTCAGGTGTTTCCGACTCATTCCCCATATGTTTAGTAACCAAAAAGCAAAATAAGCAAAATGGATATCACCTGGTTCGCAAGAGCAAATAATTGGTTTCCCCGCTCAGAGTGTTATTTCTATTTTATGAATATAGGATTCTTTGTCCTCCTTCCAGCTTCGATAATGATGGGTCCCCCCCCCCATCCTTCGTTTTGCAAATTTCTCCGTTGTAGACCCTCCCAACATGTCTGGCTATCCCTCCCTTCCCTCGACATTACTTAGTTTGGGTGGCCCGTTCCAGACATCTCCCCCCTCCCTTGACAACATGGCACTGTGTTCTTCTGCACTAAGGCTGATACCATAGACAACGACAATTTATTAGTAATAAGGGCTTTTACTGGTGTACAGATTTTCATACGGAAGTATATCAGCAACGACTCGTACACGATCTATCTAAGACTAGCCCTTTTAGGGCTCTTTCAGCAAGATCAATTGAGAAATTGGAGAGGATAAAGGACTGAGGCCTGTAGCTTGGTCTGTGTATATCAGAACGGTTTATGCTTCCACGAATTAGCGATGCCTTTTTACAGGAAGTGAGTGTTTGAAGGTCATTCATTGTCTATAAGTACCTCTTGAAACAAGGGGCCAAATGCGACCTAACAGGCAACTTGTAAGCACCAGGGGGAGATGCAAAGTAGAGCATTTTATCGGTAAATCTTAGACGAGACGAGTAATTATGTACACGTTAAGATAATATATGATGCTTGGGTCGCCCTATGGTCCAAAGGTATATCATAGTCTTTACTACTGTGTTCTTTTCCTGTTTCATTTTCTGAGGGTCAGCCCTTTCCCTTCCCTACCCCTCACGGGCAAAGTTCTCTAATTTCCAGGTGTCTATTACAATAGAGCAAGTTTAAAGGCCTTGCGAAGCGTTGCGGCGTTCAGTCGCACCCTTTGGGGAATTCACTTAGAAGCCCCGGCAAGAAGTGTGAGAAGTCTACCAAACGATGGCTTCATTGCGCTTGGTCGCGTGCGTGCTCCTGTCGCTTGTTGCCCTGTCACACGCTGCAAGTAAGTCAAACTAATTACTGGTCACATGCGGAAGATGTTTTATTGGTTTATTTGTCCGGGTGTTGCATTAGTTTTGGGAATTTGGCGACAGATTCCCCACCAAGTTGCGAAAAGTGATTCGATTGCAAACGCGGAAATAATTCACTTTTGGTCCTAGGATTCTCGTGGTTTTTGAATGGTTAGCTTTTTCCAGATCAATTCTGCAGTTGTCTCATAGAGAGAGTATTGCATTCTAAAAGCAAACTCTTTTCATTGTTTCATGCCAAATATATTTAGCAAGCCCAACCTGAAATGTATTATTTTCTGGTTAATACGAGTTATCTAGACGACTTTTCCCATGGTTTTTACATATTCTATGAAGACGCTTTACAAATTCTTTGCGGCTTAAATCTGGGCTGCTTCAATAGCTTAATTCGCAACACTTCAATGTCCTTTGCAATGCCAAAAGAAAAGAAAAAAGATTCGCAGATGCGGAATAGTTAACTTTTCATATAATTAATGTCTTTTCATATAGTCTTTTGCAGTTATAGATGGAATAACCATTGAGCGGAAATCAATTTTTCCGATCGCCGCATTTCTCAATGGCTGTTTCAATAACTTAATTCGCAACTCTGATGTCCTTTGTGAATGCCAAAAAAAAATCCGCAGATATGCGGATTTGCTAAGTTTTCATATAATCTTCTGTATAAGTCTTTTCATATAGTCTTTTGTAGTTATAGATGGAATAGCCATTGAGCGGAAATCAATTTTTTCCCGATGGCCGTACTTCTCAATTTTGTGTAAAGACTTGTCAAGTCCGACCAAGCTCTGTACCGAGCTCAGAGAGGGGTGTTCAAACTATTCCAACAACGACTTCCTCAGATCAAGTAGTCTAGGAAGGTCACATGACTCAAGTGGTCTGCTGAGGGAAACATGCCAGTAAGCTGACCCCGGAGCAGACGGGATGGCTGTGGTACTTGACATTATTTAAGCTACCCCACACGGTAGAACCTCGATATCTCAGACTCCCAACTAGCTCGGACAAATTTGAGGGTTAGATTCTATAGGGCTCTACACCCAGGAAACCGGTCATTCGCTAAGGCTCCCCAATTATTAGGGGAGTATTTTCATGAAGATGTCAATACCATAAACCCTTTTATTTGCGCTTGCTTTTAACGATACTGATAACAATTCAACGACCATTATTTTTATACTAGCAAATTTGTGATTTGAGCAACTGTTTCGACTCTCCCTGTGCTTTGGTGTCGTTTTGATATAATTAATAATATAGACAACTTGAAATTCCTTTTTTTCTACCATGGCTTGTCTACAAATAACAATTTAATCTGGTTATGAAAATTAGCAATGATAATCTTTAAGGGACATTGTCTTCATTAGGACGTACTCTTAAAATCTGAAACTAGTTGTGTATTTAATCTAGAATTTATTCATTATGGTGCGATGGAATGGCGGCTGTTCGATAGTATTCATTATCGATATCGCTATCAACATTGTTATCATCGCTATATTGCCATCATCAACATCGTACGATAATACTTATGATTCAGGATCATGTTGATGATGGCAATATAGCGATGATGACAATGTTGATAGCGATGATGATAATGAATACTATCGTTTTGGTGACGATTAATGTTGATTATCAACCAATCCGCAGGTCTGCAGCATGGCAAAGTGCAAATCACAACTTCCAGCCTTGATGGCTATTATTGCCGGAGAGTGAGCTACCGCAAAGCCTTAGCAACCGCTCCTGCAGTGCATGTCTTCCTGTCTGTCAATCACAACTCGTCACGTGTTCATGACGCCAAGTTTCCCGGGACTGAACTCGTCACATCAAGGGGCTTTAAGGCGTGCATGCTAGAGTCGGGCAAGGGGTCACGTGGTAACACCACCATTGATTGGCTCGCTGTGCAGGGGTCGCATCCTTCAATCCAACAAGGGAGTAAGATTTTAGATGCATGGACTACCGGAACCTACTGTACTACCATCAGATATCCAAAGGTGATCGTCGGCACTTTCCCGGTACCCTATCCGCCCTGCCCTATCTGCTTCACGCAGCACTTACTTACCCTATACCACCAGCCTCCCACCCGCATTATCTCATCTTTCCAAAACTAGCTCGTTTCTTCTTTTCAATAATAATAATAATAATAATAATAATAATAATAATAATAATAATAATAATAATAATAATAATAATAATAATAATAATAATAATAATAATAATAATAATAATAATAATAAAAATAATAATAATAATAATAATAATAGTAATAATAATAATAATAATAATAATAATAATAATAATAATAATAATAATAATAATAATAATAATAATAATAATAATAATAATAATAGTAATAATAATAATAATAATAACAACAACAACAACAACAACAACAACAACAACAACAACAACAACAACAACAACAACAACAATAACAATAATAATAATAATAATAATAATAATAATAATAATAATAATAATAATAATAATAATAATAATAATAATAATGATAGTAATAATAATAATAATAATAATAATAATAATAATAATAATAATAATAATAATAATAATAATAATAATAATAATGATAGTAATACTAATAATAATAATATATTTATTATGCGCTAAAACTACAAAAAACACATTCTAAAGCGCTCAACAGAAGACAAATTCTTACAAATACATGTAACCTAAATCGACATAACACAGTAAGCTAAATCAACTAATCCTCTAAGTGAAATAAGCCAATCATTCAACCATGAGGGGTATTTGAGGCTTTCTCCTTCAGCTCCCTTTCCTCTTGTCTCGTTCCTCGAACCCCTTTTCCCCATTTCCCTCCTTTCTTAGCATCATCACTCATCACTCATCACTGGCTCCTCTGTTGATAACATACCCTCATCACTCTCGTATGATTGTCAGATCTGGATAAGTGCGCCGCTGGACTGTACAGCTGTCACGCTTTTGCCTGATGCCGCAACACGATTGGCTCGTACACTTGTCACTGCAACAGAGGTCACCTTGGCAACGGACAGACCTGCTCAGGTTAGCCCTATATTATCACTGTACCTCGGTTCTTTCATTAACTCATCTTCTAAGATGTTATAGAATATTGAAGTGCGATTTAAATTTACGACTGAACCTAAGCATGCCGCGAACACTTTGGATTTTGATTGCAGCCAATTGCCAGCAACAAACAACGTCTGCTTGGATAATAAAAAGGCCCTTTTGACTTAATTTATTTGAATATGATTCCCTTTCATTGTGTCATATTGAAAAAGCGTTTCTTTGAGAAACGTATTTCAGTGCTTCATGCTTTAGTGCCCCGACTCATGTAGAACCCGCTGATATAGGACCAAAATCTCCGATTGGAGCCCTAATGGTCAGACGCGTCTTACAAAAACTTACGTAATTTTGCTGGTTTCAGATATTGATGAATGCGGTGGAGGGTCACATGGTTGCCATAGTAACGCTATCTGCATCAACACACCGGGCTTGTGTCTACCTGTTTGCCTCTTCGTCTGTCTGTTATAAGCCTGACGGTTTCTGAATATTGTGTTTACATTCCCTTATCAGCTTCCTCGTGCAGCGCTATCAAAAGCGTGTATCGTCTCTCGCACAGCGGCACTTACACCATCGACCCTGATGGTCCAGGAGGTCAACCAGCATTTAACGCGTACTGTTACATGAGCGCCAAGGGAGGGATGGGGGTGACGGTGATCAGCCACAATAGTGAGTCTCGCACCTACGTCCATGACGGCGTCCAGGTTCCCGGATCATACTCTCGTCAAGTTAGTTACTACAATGCAAACTGGAATCAACTGGAGAAGCTCACAGATGTCTCCACCCACTGCGAGCAGTACATACAGTGGGAGTGCCACGAGACGATGTTCCTTGGACATGGGTACGCATGGTGGGTGTCACGTGATAACGTCAGGATGAATTACTGGGGAGGTGCTATACCTGGGAGCAACCAGTGCGCATGCGGTATGACGTCATCGTGTGCTTACTCGGGTAACGCCTGTAACTGGAATGATATGAGATGGCGTAGTGACGGAGGCCTTCTGACCGACAAGGCGTCTCTCCCTGTGCGCGAGATGAGGTTTGGGGATTTTGACAGCTCTAATGAGCACGGTTATCGCACCCCTGGTAAGCTGAAGTGCTTTGGGATATCCCAGTCTGGGATAGCGGTGTAATCGGCTGATAATGAGGTTACGAAACAAACAACAAAATGTGTGTTATGCCTAGTGCAGACTAGCGACATAACAACATGGGCGCGCGCACTCTCATCTTCGACATAACGACATGGACATAATGACATAAAAGAAAAAAACATGTTTTTTTCTATTAACAACAGCAACATAACAACATAACGACATGGCCGCGCGCACTATGTTTAGCCCGACATAACGACATGGACATAATGACATAAAAAAAGGGAATAAACATGTTTTTTCTCTTACGTCGGTATGTCCATGTCGTTATGTCGAAGATAAGAGTGCGCGCGCCCATGTCGTTATGTCGATATGTCGCTTGTGTGCACTAGGCATTATTGATAAGCATCCACACGGCCAACTGTGGATTTGTGAAAGTTAAACTTAATCTTATGTAACATATTCACCATTTTGTTTTAAAACAATTGATTCCACTCCATTTTTGGCAAATATTAACATCCATTTATCAGAGGCCGTCATTTGCTTGGTTCATAGTTAGGTTTTATAATAATGAGTTGTACGTTGTTCGGTTAAATTCGGAAAACTTGAATGAGGTATTTGTAACGCATGCTGAAAAATTGATGAATATGGAGCGATATGCAAGGATATCTAGAAGCACGGACTGTATGAGGTCGGAAACAAAGAAACCAGTGAACAAACCGCTCTTAACGATTTTAGGCCTCAATCCGATATGCAATACGTACAGTTGGCTTTCTTTGTACCTGGGTTTTAAAGTCGATAATTAAAATCCAGGGTAATAACTATGCAGCCGATATTTTAGAGTATAAACATTTTATATTGCATTTGTTCCTTTGTAGTATTTATGACAATCAAAGTATTATTCTAGTGATGAAGTGTTACTAGTCTTGAAGCTAAATGAGTGATTGATTTTATAATTATTGCATGCATTTAGTATAAATATTGTACCAGCATCAAATAAACGCTTTTCGCGTTATTTTTGTGTTTGTGTCTTTATTTTTCATGCGACCGCGTGTAACTGAGAACGGCTTTAAAATGGAAAACTCCCATCTCCAGCCCCTTCACTTTCATTAGAGCTGTGTCGATATTTCTCTCCTTTTATGTTTTGGCGATATTTTATACGTTTGCAATTATAATAATAAGCTGTTCGTTATAACTCCGACCCTCGGTAAAGAAGATGCTTTCACTAATTGAAACCTAAATCAATTGACATTTAATGCTTGTAAATTTCCCGGTATGGGAGGGAAAATTAAAGAAAAAAGAACAAAACAAAATAACACTGTAGTTGAAATAGTATGTTATATGCCTCTGTGACTATCAATCTTGAGATAAGGGTTTAGCAAAACTGGACTATTTTCACCAGCGAGTCTCTAAATATATCATTTCAGTCTTGCTTCCACCACGCCTACCCAGACAAAGCAGAAAACTGACGCCTCTACTTTCAATCAGCGTCAAAACTAATTGATACCTTTTGAAATTTGCCAAAAAAAGTAAAATATTTGTATCCGGCCGGCCAAGACCCCGCCAACATACGAGCCCTTCCCCCCCCCCCCTCTCCGGTCGGTCCAATGTTGGGATTCCAAGTGGGCCATGTTAAAGGGTGGATATCCTACTATCGGACCAACATTGGACCAAGGGGGAGTGGTGATTATATCAAGGACAGAGGGGGTGTTTTTTTGTGATGCTTTTTGGTATTCTAATTGGTCCAAAAATAGTTGTAGAGATATAAAGAGTTTTGGCCCGGATTTTTGCTTGTCTCCTTTTTTAGTCATACCAGTTTAATTGCCCTCATCGACGTTCTGTTCTTTACTTGCTTTTGGCTGAAGGAGAAACACGTATGCCCATTTGGGCCTCTCTTTGGTGTAAAACCACAGGCCTCCCAAGTATTTTAACTGCTAAAAGGTCTATGTGTTGGCCGCGAGCATATGCGGTAAAAATTAGATGCAGGATTACCGTGAGTAAACGAAATGGCCATGAATTTGAGTCCCCCTTCCCCATCAGATAACATACCCCAAGTTTTATTGACAATCCGGTACAACAACTTCAGAACCCCTGTAGTATCTTTACCCCTGACTACCTTTTTGTTGAACCCTTATCCCAAGGTTGATAGTCACAATCGCTAGAAAATGAACCAAATCAGGGTAGACCATAGATAAGGCTAAAGGGGGCAACGCGCTAGCCTGTATCAAATGGCCTCCCTCGATTCCTCGGCAGCGTCTTTCTTTTGGTCTAATAGACGGCTTGCACTAACTCATAAAGTTCCTGTTATGAACCCTTATCCTCTATTGTAAGTTGAGCATTACAATTAATTTGAAGACTTATTCATCTAAAAATTGAGGTCTAAGCAGGTAACTTAACTCGATTAAAATAACTTGTCGGTTACCCTGTGGGCACCGAGGCAATTGCTATACGTGCTTAATACTCCTTATACACTCGTACTTCTTAATTTTTGTCTGGAAGGGATTGGGTATTTGAGTTGCTGGAACCAATCTTTTAATGTCCATCATGATACCAAAATGCAACATAATGACAAAGAAGAAATAAAGCCCAAATTATCGAGAAGTACATACAGGGGGGAATGCTTTCATTCGGATATAGCTCGTAACACATGGTGGGTGTCACGTGACAACGCCAAGATGACCTACTGGGGAGGTGCGACGCCTGGAAGAAACAAGTGCGCAGCGGTATGACGTCATCGTGCGCTAACCTGTCACGTGCATGCAACTGTGACAGCAATGATCGCGTATGGCGTAGTGACGAAGGCGTGCTGACCGACAAGAAGTCTCTTCCCGTACGCGCAATGCATTTTGGTGATATAGACAACTTTGTTGAATAAGGATGTTACACCCTTGGGGAGCTGAGGTGCTGAATTGCTAAAAAGCACTAAAGACAGAAGTAAACAGGTTGAGCCTGCTTTCCATATTACTAATATTCACTATCAAAATACTTGGAAAATATAGATGTTACATGCTTGGTCTGAATATAAACTGAACGGTTTAATAGATGAATTATCATCATTTTGTCGTGTAAAAGATAATTAATAAAATGAATAAATCATTACACACACGAGCATTTATTTAAGTCCTAACAGTTTTGTTGTAAAGATTTTGACAACGGAAGTTTGAGCCGAAGAGGATGAAATTTGGCACTATTGAAGGGAAGTTTTATGGGTATTTTCAGCGGCGTAGCCGAGATGGGAGTCCCATAGAGAGGCAAAACTTTTTCGCTCGCTTTGATAAGGGTCAAAGTAATTTAACTTCAACCCTCCAGAGCAATACTACTTTTTTTTTGCAAATAAGGTCTTTACACGAGATTTTAAACATGTTTCGTGTATTTCTTTTATTTTTATTTCTTTTATTTTCTTTTTTATGGCGGTGGAATGCAGTTTGGCACGATTATGTAATGGCATGGAATTTAGTAAGCATTAGGGACTCCGTCTCGTTAACAACTGTTGTCCATGAGCTGTGAAAGCACGCTCTCAAAGATGTCTTTATCGTCTGTTTTCCTAAACAAAACCTCCTCGATGGGTTTCTCAGCCAGACTGTGCAAGGGGGATATGCTCAGTAGCAGCTTGCCGAACCTGGAGGGGTGGGTGGGGTGTTTTGTCATCGTGTGATGGGCAAGAAGAAGCTGGATGTGGTCTTGGATTTTGTCGACTTGGTCGGAGTCTTTTAGGCCTTTGGTCTCTGTCAAAGCAAAACATACTCTTTAAAAATGATGGTAAAGGTACCGTGATTACTCGAAAAAGCGCCGGGGGGGTATCAATTTTAGCCTGCCCTAGGCGAGGCACTTATTCGAGGGAGCCGCTTATTTCAAAATACCCTATATTTAGAAGCGAATCTAGGGGGGGTTCAGTTTGGGCGGTCAGAAAGCCATATGTAACAAAGCAAAAAATATACCCCCTCCCCCTTTGTCAGTGAGCCAACCACCCCTTCAGCGAAAAGCTAGATCCGCCTCTGATATCTCTAGATGGAAAGTACTTTTCAACAACCTACAAAGAGTATAAGTCTTCACACAATAAAATTTAAATGACGAGTAGAACTGTAAACCATTATTACTTTGCTTTTAACGAAGTCCCCTTGTCATAAGAATACGCTTATTCGAGGCACTTTATGTCTTTCCTTTTAAGCGAGGCGTCTACTCGAGCAGGGAGGCGCCTACTCAAAAACTTACGATAATGTTCATTCTAACCTGGTCTGAATAACACAATCGCCTTGAGGCATGCAAGCTCATTCAAGTCCATCTGAAATGAGCGAAGACGCGCTAACAGCTCCTGCAACAGCTTGATCTCACTCGCCTTATGCCGATAGGAGTCACTATGGCAACCACCAGTCACGGCTAGAAGGGAAGCTATCTCTAAGGGTAGTGCCCAGTACGCCGCGTCCAGTAGGAACAGCTCCTTCCAGCCCTCCTCTAACAGGATGATCTGATCTCTGAATGGAAGCCTTGTGAAACATGGAACGTTACGAGCGAAGCGGATGGAAGCGGAGAGCAATCTCGTCGCGGCGTCTTGGATATTCTCTGATACAATAAAGTGGATTGGTTCCACCGCCTTAGCCAGCTCAGCAACAACGCAAATTCGACTGTTCGGGGAGGGCACAGGGAAGACAAAATGAGGTGTGTGTTGGTTGTCCATGAGCTGCTGTGTTTGTGGCGACGAGTGATGCCGAGTATCTGTTGTGGTGTCCGGGTGACGGGTTATCGGACGGCTCTCCCCTGCTACTTGCCCCATAGGAGTGAACACGGTGGCCTCCCCTCGCTTACTGCTCGACACTTGTTGGACATAAGATATTGTCGGTCTATTTGGAGTCGATAGCTCCTCGTAAGGAGAAGCACTATGTGATGACTCGCTTATAGTTGAGCTGAAATTGCTGGGATTTATCGTGTCAAAGTCTGTACCCGAAGGATAGTTCGAGTCCTCGGTTGCCTGCTGATGAAGAGGCGTTTGTGTGCTAACATGAAAGTCAGAGTGCTTTATACCTTGTTGATTCAGTTGCGTGTGAGAGTTTAACGGTGTATGTGTGTTCAAGGGGAAGTTTGAGTGCTCGTTTGCTTGTTGTTCCACTCGTTGTTTGAGCGCCTGCAGCGTTTCCATTGGCGAATTTTCGTCTTCTTCGCACTTAATAACCACGGTGCTTGGGGACACCGGTGCCGGTCTATTAGGAACGGTGAGAGACCTGACGTCAGCAACTGTCACGTTGACTAGGCGATCCTCGTTGATGGCGAGGCGTTCAGCAACTAATTCTTCATCCGTTATGAAAGACTTTCTGCCTCTCTTTCCTAAAGACACGAAAAAGGGAGAAAAACAATATCTTAAAGAGCCACCCTACATTTTCTAAAGACAAACAGATAATAAGCTGCTATGTCGGACGTTGACCCTTCCGTTTTTGCCAGTACGTAGCCACCACCGCAACGGCGTAGCCAGGAGCCAGGATTTTAACAGAAGGTTGCCCAAAAGGCCCTTTCAAGGCATTTTCTCCTCTATTTTAGCTAGTGTCTCATACATTTACTGTATTTTTGGCTGCTGGAAGGGGGTCCCGAGCCCCCTGGCCACGCCCCTGCACCGGGTTTATCATTTGACTCATAATAATAATTAATAATGATGTCAAATATCTAATAACCCAATTCAAAATAATTTCAACTATAAGCGTGTTCTTTGTCGATGCTCCACCTGGTTTAGTGGTGTTTTGGTTTATTTTCTTGTTACCATTGTAGGTTGTTGTTTATGCTGTCTTCAATATATCATAGACTGAATCCTCAACCAACAAGAGACGAAAGAATCTATTAGAATCCGCGGTATTAAACAGGCCATCCGCTCTAGGTTATCAGTCACACACTCGAAGAAACTTCCCATAGACACATTGGTTTGCAATGTTGAAATATTTTTCGCGTTTTCCGTTAAAAATCATCGGAGATTGTTACGTAATCGACCGGAAGTAAACTGGTGACAATACTGCTTTAATCACACTGAATACTCACCATCGAACTTCATACCGACTTCGACACATTTCTTCATCCGGCATGCCTTACACTCGTTTCTACTGGTCGTCTTCACTGAGCATGCGTTCTGCGCCTTGCAAACCCATGGCTCGAGACGTCTAGAGGTGCGCTTAAAGAATCCGCTGCATCCATCACACGCGAAGACGCCATAGTGTTTACCGGTCGATTGGTCTCCGCACACAACACACACTAAACAGATAAAGGCAAGACAATATAATCTTGCTACAAAATGCAATTTTGCTTTTTGTTTGTCCTTTTTCTAAAAAAAAAGCTAAATCTATCCTTTAACAAATCTAGGATTATCATTGGAATTATTGTATCATTATAGATGTTGCTACAATAGAGTATCTTCCTTTCCCCTCTTAAAGAAGGCCAATCACGCCGCATTTTATGTTCCCGCTCAATGCCAAGTCACACAAAGTATCCGTTGCTATCGGCGAATTTAAGCGAGTTTACCAAGAATTTTTTTATCAAATATGGTCAATAACATATCATAATTTATTCCTAGATCGTTATTTTGAATTTTTATTGCGAATAAACCGTTGGATTTCAATGATAAACAAAGAAGTAGGTGATCGACATTTTTCTCCAATGAAAGGAAACACCGTTTGGGCGAAATGTATACACTCTTTTTTAAAAGTACCTTTTTTTATAAGAACGTCCAGCCTGAGATTTCACCAAATTTTAACATGCTAAGAAACTACCGGGGCTCAGATAGCAGAAAAAAAATTCTTTTTTAGTCCTGATGCGTTCCAAAATGCAGAATTACATTTTGCTCATAGCAACAAGCTTATTATTGCTTTTGATCATTAGTGTAATTCTCTTCCTAATAATTAATTGGGTATTATATTCTTATATACACTAAAATTAAAAATACTTCGTTAATAACATTTGCAGCCTTATAATGTCCCAAAAATAAGGCCCAGCCCCAAAGGAAAATTAGACGTTCTTTTAAAAAAAGAGTGTATTATCTGGGAGGCTCACTTTGCCGAAAATAAAATTCGATTTCCTTAAATCCTGATTATTTTACAGATCTTCGAACACACGCAACCTGGATTAGTACTTCTGATATTTCACTTGACTTTTGTTTGAAAATAATTATATTCTTTCTTTTATTCGCATAAAACCGCAAAATTATCAAAACCCCGTTTAGTCAATGTGTCCCAAGTGAGAAATCGCTCCCGGAGTCAGGGTTGCAGAACAAGTTGGGGAAAGGAAAAATGTTTTTAAATCGGTTGTTAATACTTACAGCAAACTAGTTATTTCTATTCACTTTTAAATTAATTGAGCGTGACATTTCATTATTAAGTTTTTTGTGTATTTTATAATTTATTCATTTCGGACCGACATATGAGCAGCTCATGTCATTAAACTATATAAAGTATAATTCTGTTGAGCGTTAAAATCCCTAGATTTTAAGCTAAAACAGCACTGCCACACAGGGCGCGAAGTCAGAGGTTACTTTAGCACATGCTGGAGCCGCAAAGAGCTGACAACACTCAAACCGAGACGATACTCGAGCAGTTCGCGTCGCATCTGTCAAGCAATGGCTAACCCCACTAAAATAGTCTTGTAGTTCCCGTGTTTTGTCAAGTCCTCGGCTTGCAGCCAAGTCTCTCAGTTGAGCGTGCTTAGACGGATGCTAAGAATCAGACAGCCTTGGACAAAGGCTATTTTGTTGTCTTATTTGGCATGCGTGTCTGAAAATTTACAGCAAGACAGAGCCGTCTCGCCCGTTGGTCCGTATTTCACCGACCGAGTTTACCTTGATATTTATCTTTATATTCTACCGGCTACCGTCGTCTCCAAAAGCAACGAGTCGAAAAGAATTCCTCGATACGTTTGGTTATTTGTAGAATAGTAATAACAGCAAAGAAACTAACAAAGAAGTGCTAGTAATAAGAAAATTCAAACTGACCTTCTTCGGTCGGAAGCGAGTGACTTCAATGATTTGTGTCAAAACAGTAGAAACATTAGATCTCTGTTGGGATAGAAGTCAGAACAATCTATTTAATACCTTGGTCATCTTGTATGCGTTTTCTGCACGGTTTGGAGTCGGTCCTCGGATCGTGTGAGTCGTTCATGTGGAGTGAATGGAAGCGACTGGCAAGCCAAAAGTCGAGACAGCATAAAAGAGTGACTTTCAACATGGCCCTAAGAAGACTGACACTACACGCATGACCGAGGATGGCGGGTGGGTGTTGTGTGACCGCGTGACAACCGCTGTACACGTGATACAGAGTCTGGCTTAATAATTGGTTTGGTTTGTTTTGTGACTTTAGAAATTAAAACAGATCAAGTCGGTTTCACATCGTAAAATGCATCAGCCTTCGAAGCCTTTTCAAGATTTGATGTTTGTCCTAATTTACAAACTAAAGTCAGTGTTTCATATTGTTCTTCAATTCGCATTAAGCGCTTCAAGTTTCAAGAGTTAGTTTACAACTTACGATTTCTTATTTTTTCTTCAAATATTCCAAATCATAAGTCGTTTATAGATGTGGCTTTAAAATTCAAAGCGCTCGACTATCATTTCCCTAAGTGGGCTAAGTTTAAACAGCTCATGGTTCTATGACAATGCGATAATTTGACGTTTTAGCTAGCCTTCTTTCTTTTATTAACTTTAGTTCCGCACCGTTATACTATGGAGTCCGAGTTGCGATTCCACAAGAAGGACGTATACAAACGTAATGGACTTGGGAGAAAAAAAGTCGCGCAATGCAGTTGAAAAAAAAAAATCAGGTGACGCGAGAGAAAAGGAATTACTTAGAACTACGTCTTGAGAGATAACAATAAATAGATCAGAGTCACGCAATGAGGTTGAGCGAAAAAGCATTGAGTCAAAGTCAAACATAGAAAAATAAGGGCTTCGATTCGCGCCATAAGAAAACAAATAAAAAATAATAAAACCTTTAAAAGAAAAAGTCGACAACAACGCAGATTTATTTAGAACGATATTTAGGCAGGCCAATACGTGCCTTCTTCAGGTTAAACGTTTTAAAACTTAAACTCACAGCATAATTCCTCAAAAATCTCATTCGAATCTGCAAATATACATATAAATTCAAATTTACATACGTAAATTGAAAACAATAACACTTCTGAAATTCTGAATATATAATTGATCATTTATTAAATCAGCTAGAAATAATTATCAATATTTTTTATGTATGACTACACGATTTGACAGGATTAAGGACTGATGACTGACTACAATGCTAATGAAGTTCATCCTCATTTATACACCTATTTCATTTAAGGTTGTACCGAGGATCAATGTATCATTACGTGCAGTGGTCATGGTTAGGGTAGAAATGGCTCAATACTTATCTCTGAACGCGGTGTGGACTTTTAGAGGTACATTAAAGAAAATGCTATAGGGATTTAAATCGTGTTTGTTTTTTATTTGCGCTTATTTGCTTATTTATTTGATACCTACGGACTATCCGAGTATGATCTATCTGAAATTGGTGTAAAATTGCAAACTAAAAGTGACTAGGGCACGAAAGGGCAAAAAAAAAAATCAAGAGATAGTAAACAACAGGGCAGAAAAGCGTAACCCTTTTGCTGAGGATAAAAGTAATAGTGTCATTTGGGTGTACGGAAGTCCCTACAGAGACATCTCTAACACCGCTGTCGTCATTAGGCATGTTTAGATTGTGCTAGTAAATTTGGGAAAAGTTGCTTAAAATATAGCCAAAAGTTGCTCTAAAGTTGCTGATATATCCAAAAGTTGCCACAAAAATTAAAAAAAGTTGCTCGCTCTCTAGAGTCGTTTTTTCTAGACAAATGCTCAAAACATGTTTGTTTGTTTGTTTTCATTTCAACAATCTCATTTAAATATTTTTTCCAAACATTACACGTAGAATAAAAAGAGTTTCAGTATACTTCGCGTGTGAAGTTCCTACCCCGATAAATATAGCCGCTGATCAGATTTCGTGGACACGTAAAACGAGTGAGGACTGTTCATTTGGGAGCCGTTTTAATAAAATCTGCTTTGATTATTATTTTTTAGATGAAACAACGAACTTTTTGATGGTTTGGATATCGATTTTATACCAATGTGTTGCTCAAAAGTTGTCAAGAAAGGTTGCCCTTGGTTGCTGGTCCTACGAAAAGTTGCTCAAAACGTCAAAAGTTGCTCAAAAGTTGCCGAGCACAATCCAAATATGCCTAGTCATCTCAAATTTGGGAGTTGTGCATAGAGCGACAAAAACAATTGATTACTACAGGTGACTGTCAAGGGTAGTTTTTGTTTATTCGATATTTATGACGCTATCATAGTTATCGTATCCTTGGTATGCAAAACCAACAAAACCTCACTAAGAGATTGCAAAAAAAACGTCACTATGGCGTGACATTAAATACTGTGACCATGACAGTGGCGTGACACAGCGTGATACATCGATGATATCGTGATTTCTCTCACAAGAATTTCCTTGTTCAAGTGATCTAACTACTTCGTTGGTTGATTTTCGCGTTTTAGTAAAAGATTTTCCTTCTTGTCGAAAACACTATGTGAATGAAGGCTACATTTATCATTAATCCAAAACTGCAAGGATATTATAATCGATATTTGGAGTTCGTGTGAGTTTATGACCATGAGTTTATATCCATATGGAGAAACTTGACTATTCCTGTTTTCATGAAAGTTGTTAAAACTAGCCTGTTCCAAGTTATCATGTATGAAGTACGAGTTATGGGAATTTGATTTGTTTTGCTCCATATAGTTTGTATTATATTGCTGAAGCCGAAAATGCAAGTACTACGCTCATTTACAGGTCCCTCCCTAGGAGGCAAAATTGGCCTAAAACCATTCTTTTACGAGTCTCAAACAATGCCGTGTTAACCTTTGCCTTAAAATAAGGCTTGGTTACCTTGTAGATTGCAAAGAGGAACATGAAAAAAGCATTTCTAAATAAGGGTGTGCGGAGTCATGAATATTATAAATCCCTAAACTTCACTGCACATGCTTGCAATGCAGCTAACGCTGGTCAGGGTGCGATGATGGTGCATGCTCAGGCTGGCAGTGGCTTGAATATGGAGACTGCTGACCGCATTGCGTGCACCACCATGGAGATCTGCTTCTTCACTTGTTCCCAGTCCTTGCCGTTGTGCTTCGCCTCGTAGATGGAGTCAGTGATACCCGCGAAGTTGCTACCGGCGTAGAGGTTAAACACACTTGGCGCGTACACCAGGTGCCTGTGATATGAACGATATCGGTCAGCGGTAAATAACACGAAACAACACCTACTAAAACAATAACAAAACAACGACGACAAAAAAATAATAGGAAAAACAACAAAACAGCCAAAACATGAAATAACAGCAACTGATGTTACAATAATAAAACAAAACAAATAAACATCGACAGGAAAAACAAAAAAAAATAGAACTCCTTGTTGTATAAGTCTCATTATACCTGATTGCTGGCCTGTTGGGGAGACCTTCTGTGTTAATGAAGGCGCGATCCAATTGGATGAGTCGATCGTTGGCTCTCATCACCTTCACAGCACTGCAAGGATAATATCATTTTAAGGATGATAGGGGTGGACTATGTCGATTGATTGAGGCGTACATTTAAATACAAGGGAAAAAAGATATGATCTTCTTCTGAATTAGATGTCATGCGGTGAATGAGCCCATATCTGTCCAATCCCTAATATAACAAGGTGCAGAGGATGGATTATCCGTGTATTACCCCGTTTACTAATAAATTTCACTTTTTCCTTCTCCCTGTGAGGATCGTAGCCTGCATTGCAAGCGTGTTTGTGAGGTTTTTCACATGGTGAAGTGTGGTAATACAGAAAAGTAAACGACTTACTCGTTGGTGTCAAGTTTTTCAAGATACTTTGAGAAATCTTCCGCTGCGTCCTTAAATTCACTGATCGCCTCGAAGACGTATTCTGGAAGCAAAGTAATAGATGATGTTAATGAAGGCTGCAAGGAGACTCAATCGCAGCCGTCGCAATTTCTCAGAACATCTTTATAATAAATGGAACGCTGGTTTTTATTAGAAAAAGAAGCGGAGACGGAGAATTAAAAAGGCGTAAAAGGTTTTCGTGCGTGTTAGAATTAACGTAAAGAGAAAAGCTGCCCTCCCCGTCTCTTCCTATGATGCTTTGCTTACAATAATTGTCCGTATGTCATATGAAAGATGAAATAGAAAAAAAAAAGAAAGAAGAAAAATGAGGCATTCTGCTGGGTGTGCTTGGCGAACTGTTATGCATAGTTCGTGTAGCTAGCACGGTAACAAGTTCCAGGAGTTGTCTTAGTTTATTCTAAAATAGACATTCAAAAAAGCCCGGCTAGCAGAAGCCTCTATGTATTTCGCTGGGTCAGCCAAGGGCTGCTAGTAGGGAAAAAGTCACGTTATAAATATTTCTGCTTTGGGCAGTGTTTATCGTTTTCCTCGCCCCAGGTCTAATGTGTAACTCATAAAAGGAGACTTACTAAGCGTAATGCTCTGCTTGGCCAGGTCATCAGAGTACGTCTCATTGAGAGTCTTCCCATAAGAATCTATTGCTCGGGCCAGTCTCCTCACGTCCAGGGGGACCACACGTGAGTCTGCGAGTTTCATGAGCATGCGCAGTGCGACTTTGGTGACGGCAGCATGAAGGCGCATGTCAGGGTCCAGGAACTTCGTGACGTAATGGTAGGTATCGTGGAGAGTGTGGTATACAGGGTAGGAAGACTACAGATAAATAAAAACGCCGCCTGTGACTGGTGGGCCACATACATTGGTGGCCACATAACTTTGATTGGTGGGACGCATATTAGGAGAATTCTGATTGGTGGGCCACATAATACAAGAACTCTAATTGCTGGGTAACATAATACAAGAACTCGAATTGGTGGGCCAAAGATAAAACAAGAGCTCTGATTGGTGGACACATACTACCAGAAATCTAACAGGCCTCGTTGTCTCGGATTGGAATGTCGTGAGTAAAAGACAAGGCATCTTCATTATATAAAGCTATAGTGCAGGCAGTCATATACTTTGTGCGAAAGCAAAACACCAATTTAACACTGTTTGTCTGATTGGTTTAGACACGTACCGAATTTCCAACGAATCTGAAATCAATTGATGGTATTCCGATTCGCTGAATGAAAAAGAGGTAGTCACTTCCAGATCCAATGGTCTCAACACTGAAACACAAACGCATACATTTATGACTGAATAATGAGCGACGTAATGGTTGGTTATCGCGTGGAGTGTGGTATACAGGGTATGAAGACTACAAATAAAAAATAACGCCGCTTTGGATTGGTTGGTCACATATTACGAGAACTCTGATTAGTAAACATACACTGTGCATACCCGATTCAAGTGTGTAGTCAGCCACATAGAATCATTGGAAATGTGTAATCGACAAGGTGAGACTTTAAAAACCATTTCAATGTCTCGAGGTACATAAACAAAAGGATTCGTTTTTTCGTGTCGCTTATAAAACCTTTTAGGCGGATAAGCCTGGTAACCTTCGTTCCTACTGCCCTTGTCTTACCTCGGGTGCTCATTTTTAGCATCTGGTACATCCCTCTTCCATTCTTCGTAAAGATTATCAGTTGAATTACCAATACCATTAACCTTCGACAAAAAACACACAATCTGTATGTTATTTTAAAAAAACACTATTAGCATTAACGCATCTAAGTAAAAATAAATCGGAGTGCGCCATCAATACAGTTTTTTTTATTTTTTTATTTTCAAATACGCCCCCTGATTGTCTAGCATTAACGTATCCTAGCAACAAGAGATTAGCGTGCGTCATCAATAACAGAAACTAACTACTATATACTCCCCCTGATTGGCTAATATTAACGTATCGTAGCAACAAGAGGTTGTTTGTGCGGTTTACCTTCTTTGTGACTTCAAAAATCCCTGTGTCCAGTAGGGGGTGACTTTTAGCTCTAAAACTGACAGCACCTTTGTGAATATGAACATATTGATGTAAATATAAATGTAAATATAAATGTAAATATAAATAATCCGTGAGCGTTTTTGTCCGTACTGACCTGTGACCGCACTATCGATGTTGATGTACGCGACCGCACGAGAACTCAGGATTTTCTCGTTTTCCTGAATGAAACAAAAAAATTGTTCTATCTTTTTACACCGCATGAACTTTTCATTAGCTCCGCGTATCGGAGGAATTGTATAAATAATTTTGACTGACTATTTTTTTATAGAATGGAGCTTTCTGAGATATGATGCAGTATTTTGTGTCTTAACTTACCTCGACCCACTCGGCAGACCCGAGAATCCCGTACTCCTTTGGTCGTGTCTTACCTCGACCCACTCGGCAGACCCGAGAATCCCGTACTCATTTGGTCGTGTCTTACCTCGACCCACTCGGCAGACCCGAGAATCCCGTACTCCTTTGGTCGTGTCTTACCTCGACCCACTCGGCAGACCCGAGAATCCCGTACTCCTTTGGTCGTGTCTTACCTCGACCCACTCGGCAGACCCGAGAATCCCGTACTCCTTTGGTCGTGTCTTACCTCGACCCACTCGGCAGACCCGAGAATCCCGTACTCATTTGGTCGTGTCTTACCTCGACCCACTCGGCAGACCCGAGAACCCCGTACTCCTTTGGTCGTGTCTTACCTCGACCCACTCGGCAGACCCGAGAACCCCGTACTCCTTTGGTCGTGTCTTACCTCGACCCACTCGGCAGACCCGAGAACCCCGTACTCCTTTGGTCGTGTCTTACCTCGACCCACTCGGCAGACCCGAGAACCCCGTACTCCTTTGGTCGTGTCTTACCTCGACCCACTCGGCCGACCCGAGAACCCCGTACTCCTTTGGTCGTGTCTTACCTCGACCCACTCGGCAGACCCGAGAATCCCGTACTCCTTTGGTCGTGTCTTACCTCGACCCACTCGGCAGACCCGAGAATCCCGTACTCCTTTGGTCGTGTCTTACCTCGACCCACTCGGCAGACCCGAGAACCCCGTACTACTTTGGTCGTGTCTTACCTCGACCCACTCGGCAGACCCGAGAATCCCGTACTCCTTTGGTCGTGTCTTACCTCGACCCACTCGGCAGACCCGAGAATCCCGTACTCCTTTGGTCGTGTCTTACCTCGACCCACTCGGCAGACCCGAGAATCCCGTACTCCTTTGGTCGTGTCTTACCTCGACCCACTCGGCAGACCCGAGAATCCCGTACTCCTTTGGTCGTGTCTTACCTCGACCCACTCGGCCGACCCGAGAACCCCGTACTCCTTTGGTCGTGTCTTACCTCGACCCACTCGGCAGACCCGAGAATCCCGTACTCCTTTGGTCGTGTCTTACCTCGACCCACTCGACAGACCCGAAAATTCCGTACTCCTTTGGTCGTGTCTTACCTCGACCCACTCGGCAGACCCGAGAATCCCGTACTCCTTTGGTCGTGTCTTACCTCGACCCACTCGGCAGACCCGAGAACCCCGTACTCCTTTGGTCGTGTCTTACCTCGACCCACTCGGCAGACCCGAGAACCCCGTACTCCTTTGGTCGTGTCTTACCTCGACCCACTCGGCAGACCCGAGAATCCCGTACTCCTTTGGTCGTGTCTTACCTCGACCCACTCGGCAGACCCGAGAACCCCGTACTCCTTTGGTCGTGTCTTAC
Source organism: Nematostella vectensis (assembly GCF_932526225.1). Lineage (NCBI taxonomy): Eukaryota > Metazoa > Cnidaria > Anthozoa > Actiniaria > Edwardsiidae > Nematostella > Nematostella vectensis. Next base: position 3,607,365 of record NC_064040.1, read on the forward strand.
CTCGACCCACTCGGCAGACCCGAGAATCCCGTACTCCTTTGGTCGTGTCTTACCTCGACCCACTCGGCTGACCCGAGAATCCCGTACTCCTTTGGTCGTGTCTTACCTCGACCCACTCGGCAGACCCGAGAATCCCGTACTCCTTTGGTATTGTCTTACCTCGACCCACTCGGCAGACCCGAGAACCCCGTACTCCTTTGGTCGTGTCTTACCTCGACCTACTCGGCAGACCCGAGAATCCCGTACTCCTTTGGTCGTGTCTTACCTCGACCCACTCGGCAGACCCGAGAACCCCGTACTCCTTTGGTCGTGTCTTACCTCGACCCACTCGGCAGACCCGAGAATCCCGTACTCCTTTGGTATTGTCTTACCTCGACCCACTCGGCAGACCCGAGAACCCCGTACTCCTTTGGTCGTGTCTTACCTCGACCCACTCGGCAGACCCGAGAATCCCGTACTCCTTTGGTCGTGTCTTACCTCGGCCCACTCGACAGACCCGAAAATTCCGTACTCCTTTGGTCGTGTCTTACCTCGACCCACTCGGCAGACCCGAGAATCCCGTACTCCTTTGGTCGTGTCTTACCTCGACCCGCTCGACAGACCCGAGAATCCCGTACTCATTTGGTCGTGTCTTACCTCGACCCACTCGGCAGACCCGAGAATCCCGTACTCCTTTGGTCGTATCTTACCTCGACCCACTCGGCAGACCCGAGAATCCCGTACTCCTCAGCGTCCCAGCTTGCAAAGATGATGGTTCGGCGAGGACGCCAACCTAACAACAAGAATAAGACTTGGTCAATCCGCTCGAACCCAAGCCATCATAACCCAACCCAACCCATCCTAACCCGACCCATCCTAACAAAACTTATCCTAACCCGTCCCACCCTAACCCGACCAATCCTTACCCGTCCCATCCTTCTCCGTCCCACCCTAACCCGACCCATCCTTAACCAACCCATCCTAACCCAACCCATCCTAAGCCAACCCATCTTAACCCGACCCATCCTAACCCAACCCATCTTATACCGACCTATCTTAACCCAACCCATCTTAACCCGACCCATCCTAACCCGTCCCATCTTAACCCAACCCATCCTAAGCCAACCCATCTTAACCCGACCTATCCTAACCCAACCCATCTTAACCCAACCCATCCTAACCCAAGCCAACCCATCCTAACCCGACCCATCCTAACCCAACCCATCCTAACCCAACCCAACCTAACTCAACCCATCCCAACCCAACCCATCCTAACCCAACCCATCCTAACCCAACCCAACCCAGCCTAACCCAACCCATCCTAACCCAACCCATCCTAACCCAACCCAGCCTAACCCAACCCATCCTAACCCAACCCATCCCAAACCAACCCATCCCATCCCAACCCAACCCATCCTAACCCAACCCAGCCTAACCCAACCCAGCCTAACCCAACCCATCCTAACCCAACCCATCTTATCCAGTTGAGCGTTAACTCGCACTAAAGCGCTGAAATAGCGCTGTTGATGACCGGCTGCCGATACCACGAGAGCTCAAAGTGAAAACGAATTTAGTTCCAGTAACCGGAAGTCCTTTCCAGGTACCAGAAACACGTAGCTGCTTCGTGCGCGGAAACGAAAACACGCTCAGTAGTCGTCCTTACTTTCCTTACGAAGGTGTCCAACAAGACGAGCAGTCTCCATCAGTACAGTCTGTCCGGTGCTGGGGTCCACCCCTCCGAACACCCAGGCGTCGCGATGGGAACCGAGTATGACATAACGATCTGAGAAATCAAACATTGGAAACTATAGCAACCATGGTACACATAACAATATGAGAGATCGAACGCGTTATTTGAAATTATAGCAACCATGAAACACATAACGATATGAGAGATCGAACGCGTCATTAGAAACCATAGCAATTATGAGTCACAACGAACTAAATACGGTGTCGGGAACTGCTACAACAACGAAAACCATTGTGATATGTTGAATAAAATGTATCATCATAATTCCAGAGATAATTATGTCTAATTAAACGCTGGATTCTAAAAACGTTATTTAAGATAATGCCATAGTGACGCCATCCCCGCTGACGTCACGTGACGTGCGCACGCTGCACTGTTACCTGGTTCTTCGTCGCCGTTAATTGTGGCGATGACGTTATGGACACTTCGTTTTTCAAGCTTGTTGTCAACAAACACACGAACATTTCTGTACGGAAGAACACTAGTGTCAATAGAGAAGTGGGTATAGAATGAAGTCAATTATATACGCTGTCGTTTGATCGTATACTCTGAATGTGCCACGCCCGCACAACCCGGCTTACATCACGCATGATGTGTAGGCGAGCGTACAAGCGAAATTACATTTGTTTTTGCCTGTGTAGCTAGCGGTTTTCTTGGATTCCAAAGAAATTTATTCTGCGAATACGCGAAATCTCTCATATGCCTTGTTTTTTTTCTAGTTTTTGTATGCCAGCTACGCAGGCTTTGATTTTGAACCCCTTATAACTATATTTGCTAACTACGCAAAAGTAAACTCGCCAAAAAGTCGATAACGTTTAGAAACAAAAACGTTAAAAAGTACTACGTTGTGTTCTTTGTGATTCAAAAGGTTTTATTTGATTTTACTTTCCCTCAGCGCTAAACTCATCAACCATTAGATCATAAAAACAGTACGATTTATGATGATAATGCGTGAGTCATCGTTTACCTTTCATCACTGTCATCCATCTCTATTTTGCACTTGGTGACCAGGCCTCCCTGCCACTCATCGGGTGCATTTCCTTTAGTCAATGATCTGTGACAGAACAAATGGCACGCTTGTTGGATTTAAACCTGTAGTAACCTTCCATGCAAGAACTAGGCAAAGTCCCATTGCCCTGAGGCAAAAAGCTTTATTATAGCTTGCCCACATAGGGTATTTTTGTCATAAACACACAGGCACAGAATTTTAATTAATGCACATCCTTCCTCCTGTCTTTCTGTCTGTCCGTTCATTTATCTCCACCCACACATATCCGTCTACCCGTCCTTCTGTCTGTCCGTCATTTATCTCCACCCACACATCCTTCCTCCCGCCTTTCTGTCTGTCCGTCCATTCATCTCCTCCCACACATATCCGTCTACCCGTCTTTCTGTCTGTCTGTCCATTCATCTCCTCCTACACATATCCGTCTGCTTGTCTTTCTGTCTGTCCGTCCATTTATCTCCTTCCACACATATCCGTCTACCCGTCTTTCTGTCTGTCTGTCCATTCATCTCCTTCCACACATATCCGTCTACCCGTCTTTCTGTCTGTCTGTCCATTCATCTCCTCCCACACATATCCGTCTGCTTGTCTTTCTGTCTGTCTGTCCATTCATCTCCTTCCAGACATATCCGTCTGCTTGTCTTTCTGTCTTTTCGTCCATTTATCTTTTTTCACACATATCCGTCTACCCGTCTTTCTGTCTGTCTGTCCATTCATCTCCTTCCACATATATCCGTCTACCCGTCTTTCTGTCTGTCTGTCCATTCACCTCCTTCCACACATATCCGTCTACCCGTCTTTCTGTCTGTCTGTCCATTCATCTCCTCCCACACATATCCGTCTACCCGTCTTTCTGTCTGTCTGTCCATTCATCTCCTTCCACACATATCCGTCTGCTTGTCTTTCTGTCTTTCCGTCCATTTATCTTTTTTCACACATATCCGTCTACCCGTCTTTCTGTATGTCTGTCCATTTATCTCCTTCCACACATATCCGTCTACCCGTCTTTCTGTCTGTCTGTCCATTCATCTCCTTCCACACATATCCGTCTACCCGTCTTTCTGTCTGTCTGTCCATTCATCTCCTTCCACACATATCCGTCTGCTTGTCTTTCTGTCTTTCCGTCCATTTATCTTTTTTCACACATATCCGTCTACCCGTCTTTCTGTCTGTCTGTCCATTCATCTCCTTCCACACATATCCTTCTACCCGTCTTTCTGTCTGTCTGTCCATTCATCTCCTTCCACACATATCCGTCTGCTTGTCTTTCTGTCTTTCCGTCCATTTATCTTTTTTCACACATATCCGTCTACCCGTCTTTCTGTATGTCTGTCCATTTATCTCCTTCCACACATATCCGTCTACCCGTCTTTCTGTCTGTCTGTCCATTCATCTCCTTCCACACATATCCGTCTACCCGTCTTTCTGTCTGTCTGTCCATTCATCTCCTTCCACACATATCCGTCTGCTTGTCTTTCTGTCTTTCCGTCCATTTATCTTTTTTCACACATATCCGTCTACCCGTCTTTCTGTCTGTCTGTCCATTCATCTCCTTCCACACATATCCTTCTACCCGTCCTTCTGTCTGTCCGTCCATTCATCTCCTCCCACACATATCCGTCTACCCGTCTGCTCGTCTTTCTGTCTGTCCGACTTTGACGCGTCTGCACGATACCTAAGTAGAGGCTCGGCGTCCTCCCATGAGATTGGTTTCACCGGAATCTTTGGAAAAGGTACTTCCGCTTCCGGTCGACGATAAATGCCATCTGGAATACAAACAATTATCTGAGACATTGTTTAATAGAAAACCACTTCCAAAAACACTTTCTTTTCACTAAAATGCTGTATTCAGTTACCTTTTTACATGCTAAACCGCCTTCTGGCTTCCGTCATTCAAACTAACGGAGTTGCATTTGGTGCCTTTTGAGGTGAAATGATTTGAAGCCATTACAGTGATGGAAATAGATCCGCTTCAAAGTTTTGAATAACAAAGCCAGATTCTGATTTGGAAATCGTCGGCATTAAAACTGCATTAAGAACCCAACTCCACAAAGCGGACAGCTGCCCCTGGTACCGAGGGTGGTCGCTTGGTGAAGGTACCGCAGCATGGTCATCAAGACATTTTATGGTCTTACCTGTTGCGGGGAATCCTCGGGTGAGGGGATCTCCTTTCTCCATCCACAGGAGTCTTACCTAATGCGGGGTATCCTGGGGTTAAGGGATCTCCTTTCTCCATCCACAGGAGTCTTACCTGTTGCGGGGTATCCTGCGGTGAGGGGATCTCCTTTCTCCATCCACAGGAGTCTTACCTGTTGCGGGGTATCATGGGGTGAGGGGATCTCCTTTCTCCATCCACAGGAGTCTTACCTGTTGCGGGGTATCCTGGGGTGAGAGGATCTCCTTTCTCCATCCACAGGAGTCTTACCTGTTGCGGGGTATCCTCGGGTGAGGGGATCTCCTTTCTCCATCCACAGGAGTCTTACCTGTTGCAGGGAATCCTGGGGTGAGAGGATCTCCTTTCTCCATCCACAGGAGTCTTACCTGTTGCGGGGTATCCTGGGGTGAGGGGATCTCCTTTCTCCATCCACAGGAGTCTTACCTGTTGCGGGGTATCATGGGGTGAGGGGATCTCCTTTCTCCATCCACAGGAGTCTTACCTGTTGCGGATTATCCTCGGGTGAGGGGATCTCCTTTCTCCATCCACAGGAGTCTTACCTGTTGCGGGGTATCATGGGGTGAGAGGATCTCCTTTCTCCATCCACAGGAGTCTTACCTATTGCGGGGTATCATGGGGTGAGAGGATCTCCTTTCTCCATCCACAGGAGTCTTACCTGTTGCGGGGTATCCTGGGGTGAGGGGATCTCCTTTCTCCATCCACAGGAGTCTTACCTGTTGCGGGGTATCCTGGGGTGAGGGGATCTCCTTTCTCCATCCACAGGAGTCTTACCTGTTGCGGGGTATCATGGGGTGAGGGGATCTCCTTTCTCCATCCACAGGAGTCTTACCTGTTGCGGGTTATCCTCGGGTGAGGGGATCTCCTTTCTCCATCCACAGGAGTCTTGCCTGTTGCGGGGTATCATGGGGTGAGAGGATCTCCTTTCTCCATCCACAGGAGTCTTACCTATTGCGGGGTATCATGGGGTGAGAGGATCTCCTTTCTCCATCCACAGGAGTCTTACCTGTTGCAGGGTATCCTGGGGTGAGGGGATCTCCTTTCTCCATCCACAGGAGTCTTACCTGTTGCGGGGTATCATGGGGTGAGAGGATCTCCTTTCTCCATCCACAGGAGTCTTACCTATTGCGGGGTATCATGGGGTGAGAGGATCTCCTTTCTCCATCCACAGGAGTCTTACCTGTTGCGGGGTATCCTGGGGTGAGGGGATCTCCTTTCTCCATCCACAGGAGTCTTACCTGTTGCGGGGTATCCTGGGGTGAGGGGATCTCCTTTCTCCATCCACAGGAGTCTTACCTGTTGCGGGGTATCCTGGGGTGAGGGGATCTCCTTTCTCCATCCACAGGAGTCTTACCTGTTGCGGGGTATCATGGGGTGAGGGGATCTCCTTTCTCCATCCACAGGAGTCTTACCTGTTGCGGGTTATCCTCGGGTGAGGGGATCTCCTTTCTCTATCACAGGAGTCTTACCTGTTGCGGGTTATCCTCGGGTGAGAGGATCTCCTTTCTCCATCCACAGGAGTCTTACCTGTTGCGGGGTATCATGGGGTGAGAGGATCTCCTTTCTCCATCCACAGGAGTCTTACCTATTGCGGGGTATCATGGGGTGAGAGGATCTCCTTTCTCCATCCACAGGAGTCTTACCTGTTGCGGGGTATCCTGGGGTGAGGGGATCTCCTTTCTCCATCCACAGGAGTCTTACCTGTTGCGGGGTATCCTGGGGTGAGGGGATCTCCTTTCTCCATCCACAGGTTGCCCCTCTGCACGCCGTCCGGAGAGAGGGCCATGCCGTCTGGATAGGTCTTTTCCTGTCCCCCGGTGTCGGCGGGATCGGAGTAGAGGATCAGGCCCTTGGCTCCGCGCCTCTCTGCATTCTGAGCCTGATGAGAAGTACATTAATGGCCTAGTTTCATAAGCAACATCGACATCATCAAAACAATACCTGGACAACATCTTCCAATTACTATCTATTGTAAGTAATCGCTACGACGTCTTTTCTATTCCATCGTCGATAATCGGTACGACGTCTTCTCACTTCCACCTTTAGCAACCATTAAGAAGTAGTGACACTAATGTTGCCTACCTTTCCACCTCGGAAGAGTTTTCCATATCTCGCAATGACAATCTTCCCAGTCACGTTAATGTTGTTGTCTTTCAGGTATTTGAAGTCTTCTTCGCGACCATAATTAACATAGACTAGTTTCCCCTTAGCATAACAAAATAATTTTTTAGTATTTATCATTGAATTTGTGCACATCAATTCCTATACAGCCAGGCCTGTAGCCAGAATCAAAATTTTACCGAGGCAAAGCTAGCCAATGAGTGATAAATCCAACAAAAGCAGGGGTTTTATCTCATACTTTTCAATCGTGAAACACTAAACATCAAAATTTTACCGAGGCGAGTGTCTCACTTGCCTCATGCTGGCTACGGCCCTGCAAACTCTGAATTTATATATGCAAGTAAAATAATAAATAAATAATAAATTAAAATCATATTCATTGCTTTCGTTTTCTGTTATCCCATGGTCCTTTTGCCCATACCTTAACGTCCCCCGATGGCGAGTACGCGTTGAAAGGGGACACCCTGTCAGTGTGGTTCTCGGACGCGTCAAGCACTCGCTCTTGTTCTGCTGATCTATGCTGCTCTGTATGGTTGGCGTAGAGCAGCGCTACGAACCCTGGTTTGTTTGGGTAGGAAAGTAACACTTCGTATTTCTTCAGCTCCACATTATCAAACCCATAACTCTTGAACTCTTTCTCCTGGTACAGTGCTAGCTGGTAACTTCCGTTCGTCCCTGCCAAACGTGGAACACTCGAGAAATATCTGCAAAGCAAAGCTACCTTAAGACAAACAGCAAGCAAAAACGCTGGCGACGCGCTGGCCAAGCAATAGCTGTTTTTGCACGACATGATGGAAATGCTGTGAAGTAAATTCGCCAACATTTCCTTTGTCTTGTGGTCAATGAAGCGCAGCGTTGCCAATGTTGGCTAATGTTGGCGCTGTTTTTACTGGGCTTTAGAGTCGCTTTCTGGGGAGCGATCGTCTGACATCACTCGTTTAGTGACGTCACCGCCAGATGCCTCGAGGCAGCAGTTGCCATGACGAGCGTGAAGAGATTTGCACTTCATCAAACGAGTGAAACTATGGTATCCATATAAGCTATGCTTTAAATAACTAAAAGTTGTCTGTCTATATGTTCATATTTATTTACATTTAGATAACTTTATGAGTTCAATCGCTCTTTCTTTTTACGCGCCTTCTAACTAACAATCTAGTCATGAGGTCAAAGCTGTCACCAGGAACTTGATTCAACACGATTTTGGATTTTCTTTTATGATTGAAGTAATCGCTTTAGAGTATTATTTTTGGTCAAAAATCACCTTATTTTAGCGCTTCTCAAATCAAAAAAATCAAAATGCTTCAATAAATTAAGAGGAAATGAATAATACTAGTGATTCGTAGTTTTTCGTGTGCGGGAGTCTATTTGTTTTCACATGAATCTTAAAATGTTCATTCATCGGGATTTTCGATTGCCGCATCACTTGAAAATAGAGTAAATCTACTCAAACGAATTGGGGTAGACTTGTTATCAAAACAAAATCTATATCAGAGTAGAATTCGATATCTCGCCTTTTCTTTTCTCATTGGAAAATGCGTAATTGTATTAGTGGTTTCGTGCTGGAATCAAAAAGATTGTCTTACTATGAATATGCAGCACTTGGTTTGTTCTACAGACTTACCAGGGAATTGGATAACCAAGAACGAGGAGTTCGTTACCTACATAGTCAAAGTAGTTCTCAGACAAAATAAAACAAAAATTCAGACTAAATGTACCTCATACCCAAGCGAGCGAGACGAGTAAAAAGGCGGGAAATTACCGGGAAATATATATTTTGTTCAAGAAGACCTGCTGTTAATCAAAAGATAACCAATGTGTCTATTATTATCGCGATTTTTGTACATAATCAACACCTGTATTCAAACTGTTTGAAAACGGACTATTGATATTTGTCGAATAGAAATACAGGTTTCATGCTCCAGGGAATGGTTGGGACAATTATGCTAATTTCTCGACAGCTTGACTCCAAAGTAATATTTTCGATGTGGAAGGAACTAAATGGCTGCTTTATTCAAGGTGGAAATGCCGTAATGGAGACGCTTGTTTTTGATCAATTGGAAGAATAAAAAATGAAGTATATACTTGAACGCTAAGCGCACGCTTTCATCCTATGATAAACAGAAAATACAGGACGCATCTGTATTATTTCTGCAAGAACTGCAAGTATTTTGACGAAAAGCGTATTTTTGTAAGGAGCATTTTGCCTTGGGTGTTCTCATGAATATTCTATTGGCTTTTAAAAGGAACTACGGTGTCAAAATAATATTCAAAGTTACCACAAATAAAAAAACCCATTTGAAGAAAATTCAGGAAATGGAAAATCTAAACATAAACTGTAGCAGTTTTGTCCCTATTTTTGGCATTCAGAGGACGTAACGGGGAACTTTTGGCGCCGGTGGTTTTTGGTTGTCAACAGCTGGTTTTTTTTGTAAGGATGACAAGCCCAGAATTCGCGGTCATTAACATAGAGCAATATTGCAGATAAATATCTCAATACACATAGAACTGCGGTATGATATTGGTATGAAATCAAGCGCAATAATTTTCTTTCAGTTATCAAAATAATCTTTCTATTTCAAAATTCGTATTATTATTTTTGTGACCTTTTCCAGGTTTGCTTTGGAGGAGGTTTGGTGCTAGCCAATGATTATTATTTATTCGTAATTTAGGGGAGTTCCTAATTTATGTGAACTTACTTCAAGTTTTTCTTTAGCTCTGAAATGGAAACTTTGCCCAGCGCTTCGATATAGGCTTTCTCCAAGTGAGCTTTTTCTGCTTGCTCGCTCATGGCATCACTTTTATCGCACTTGAAAAAGAAAAAATGCCGGACAAGGAAACCGCCTGCCGCAGCTCCCAGGACGAACAGCAGCACTAGCAAGACCAACTGAACTTTACAGCAAACTCTGCAAGTGCAGCATTTGAGTGAAGATTGCTGCTTGCAATCGCTGCCACCTTTTTCTTCGTCTTCGGAATCCTTTGCAGGGATGAATTCTGCCTTTTCCGGAGCTTGCTCGTCTTCCATTCTTGCCCCTTTCGACTCGCTCGCAAATTGCACACCAAAACACTCTCACAGTCCCACCCTTTAGGAACTCCCATCAAATAAAGAGCAAAACGCTCGACTTGTGATTGGTTGAAATAAGACGCTTTCAGCGAAATGCAAATAGAGCAGGCCTCTTTTGAAATGCAAGTGGATATCGTAAATTAAATTTTAGGTTATCATTATTTATTGGTTTCGTTCATTGTAGAAACTCGCAACCTCAGATCATAGCAGCGCTCCTGCCTTAGAAATATACAAGTTTGGTTTAAAAAATATATATTTTATTTAAAGATTTTATCTTTTATTGCGTTACGTTCTCGCGTAAAATTTCTCGCGAAGTAATCTTTCATATTCTTTTCGGAATTGAGTTAATTGTCAGCCTAACTGTGTTTCTGTCTAAATAAAACATAGAATTTATGAAAGGACATTAACGTCCCCAAACAATCAACATACAGACTATCAAAAAATTACATACGAAATTTTTTTTCCAAAACGCGAAAAATAACAAGAGCTTGTCATCTTAAAAGATCGTCGGATTTTTTACAACAGCTTGGGGATTTTCCAAATCGAAATGCCTTTAGATAATGAATCCAATAGTTTTTAAGTACCCTATTTATTATGCATACGAGATTTTATTTATATTCTTATCGATAGCAGCCCGCACAAAAACGCAATAATAAAATAGCCCCAAATCCATCCTTATCAAACAACCAAACTCCAGGGTTCCGAAGTAGTTTTGACTACAAGAAAACATTTATGATAAAGATGACGATGGTTTTTGACCGAAATGTGGTTCCGGAATTTGCATAGAATTGTTGTTATAATGTCAATCCTCTTTTCATGTTCTTAATCGATTTTACGTGCGACCAATCTAACCTAAGAACGGCAAATAATAGTTCCGACCGACCTCTAAAAATTCTTGGCGCCATTTTTCCTTTTCAAATGGTTAACTCGCCTCTGCATAGTGCTTCTGGTGAATAATTTACGCTGCGATCGGTCGAATGACGCACGAAAGGGACGCGATGAGTTGATGCAGGTGTTAAACGCTGTAATAACCCCTACCTCTGATATATAACCCAAACAACTCACCCTGAGCATTTATTACTTAGCGCGCGTCACTATTCTATTTTCATTTAAGCGCCACAGGTCAATAATTAAAACTACAGTTTTCTATAAAAATGATCAATCGAATGGCATCTGCAATGAAAGCACAGAGAAAATAACAAATATATTTGTACGTGGTTCAAAGGTAATAAACGATAAATTATACGGAGAATTGCAATGGATGGCTAGAAGTTTCCCGTGGCACACGACGGCAGCAGAATCCCCTTTAAAAACATCGCTATTTATAAAGCTGTAAGACCATAGCCGTACCGGAACTATTTTAGCTACAGACGGCGAGAACCAGTACTCGTACAGCGTACAGTACAGCGACTGATAACACAAGTACTCTAGAGCGCATGACTGATAACACAAGTACTCTACAGCGCATGACTGATAACACCAGTACTCTACAGCGCATGACTGATAACACCAGTACTCTACAGCGCATGACTGATAACACAAGTACTCTACAGCGCATGACTGATAACACAAGTACTCTACAGCGCATGACTGATAACACAAGTACTCTAGAGCGCATGACTGATAACACCAGTACTCTACAGCGCATGACTGATAACACCAGTACTCTACAGCGCATGACTGACAACACAAGTACTCTACAGCGCATGACTGATAACACCAGTACTCTACAGCGCATGACTGATAACACCAGTTCTCTAGAGCGCATGACTGATAACACAAGTACTCTACAGCGCATGACTGATAACACAAGTACTCTACAGCGCATGACTGATATCACCAGTACTCTACAGCGCATTACTGATAACACCAGTACTCTACAGCGCATGACTGATAACACCAGTACTCTAGAGCGCATGACTGATAACACAAGTACTCTAGAGCGCATGACTGATAACACCAGTACTCTACAGCGCATGACTGGTAACACCAGTACTCTAGAGCGCATGACTGATATCACCAGTACTCTACAGCGCATGACTGATAACACCAGTACTCTACAGTGCATGACTGATATCACCAGTACTCTAGAGCGCATGACTGATAACACAAGTACTCTACAGCGCATGACTGATAACACAAGTACTCTACAGCGCATGACTGATAACACCAGTACTCTACAGCGCATGACTGATAAAACCAGTACTCTAGAGTGCATGACTGATAACACAAGTACTCTACAGCGCATGACTGATAACACCAGTACTCTAGAGCGCATGACTGATAACACAAGTACTCTACAGCGCATGACTGATAACACCAGTACTCTAGAGCGCATGACTGATAACACAAGTACTCTACAGCGCATGACTGATAACACAAGTACTCTACAGCGCATGACTGATAACACCAGTACTCTACAGCGCATGACTGATAACACAAGTACTCTACAGCGCATGACTGATAACACCAGTACTCTACAGCGCATGACTGATAACACAAGTACTCTACAGCGCATGACTGATAACACAAGTACTCTACAGCGCATGACTGATAAGACAAGTACTCTAGAGCGCATGACTGATATCACCAGTACTCTACAGCGCATGACTGATAACACCAGTACTCTACAGCGCATGACTGATAACACAAGTACTCTACAGCGCATGACTGGTAACACCAGTACTCTAGAGCGCATGACTGATATCACCAGTACTCTACAGCGCATGACTGATAAGACAAGTACTCTACAGCGCATGACTGGTAACACCAGTACTCTAGAGCGCATGACTGATATCACCAGTACTATACAGCGCATGACTGATAACACCAGTACTCTACAGCGCATGACTGATAACACCAGTACTCTACAGCGCATGACTGATAACACCAGTACTCTACAGCGCATGACTGATAACACAAGTACTCTACAGCGCATGACTGATAAGATAAGTACTCTACAGCGCATGACTGATATCACAAGTACTCTACAGCGCATGACTGATAACACCAGTACTCTACCGCGCATGACTGATAACACCAGTACTCTACCGCGCATGACTGATAACACCAGTACTCTACAGCGCATGACTGATAAGACAAGTACTCTACAGCGCATGACTGGTAACACCAGCACTCTAGAGCGCATGACTGATAACACTAGTATTCTACAGCGCATGTCTGATAAGACAAGTACTCTAGAGCGCATGACTGATAACACCAGCACTCTAGAGCGCATGACTGATAACACCAGTACTCTACCGCGCATGACTGATAACACCAGTACTCTACCGCGCATGACTGATAACACCAGTACTCTACAGCGCATGACTGATAAGACAAGTACTCTACAGCGCATGACTGGTAACACCAGCACTCTAGAGCGCATGACTGATATCACTAGTATTCTACAGCGCATGACTGATAAGACAAGTACTCTAGAGCGCATGACTGATAACACCAGCACTCTAGAGCGCATGACTGATATCACCAGTACTCTACAGCGCATGACTGATAACACTAGTATTCTACAGCGCATGACTGATAACACCAGTACTCTACAGCGCATGACTGATATCACCAGTACTCTACCGCGCATGACTGATAACACCAGCACTCTAGAGCGCATGACTGATAACACTAGTATTCTACAGCGCATGTCTGATAAGACAAGTACTCTAGAGCGCATGACTGATAACACCAGCACTCTAGAGCGCATGACTGATAACACTAGTATTCTACAGCGCATGTCTGATAAGACAAGTACTCTAGAGCGCATGACTGGTAACACCAGCACTCTAGAGCGCATGACTGATAACACCAGTACTCTACAGCGCATGACTGATATCACCAGTACTCTACCGCGCATGACTGATAACACCAGTACTCTACAGCGCATGACTGATAAGACAAGTACTCTAGAGCGCATGACTGATAACACCAGCACTCTAGAGCGCATGACTGATAACACTAGTATTCTACAGCGCATGTCTGATAAGACAAGTACTCTACAGCGCATGACTGGTAACACCAGTACCCTAGAGCGCATGACTGATATCACCAGTACTCTAGAGCGCATGACTGATAACACCAGTTCTCTACCGCGCATGACTGATATCACCAGTACTCTACAGCGCATGACTGATAACACCAGTACTCTACAGCGCATGACTGATAACACAAGTACTCTACAGCGCATGACTGGTAACACCAGTACTCTACAGCGCATGACTGATATCACCAGTACTCTACAGCGCATGACTGATAAGACAAGTACTCTACCGCGCATGACTGATAAGACAAGTTCTCTACAGCGCATGACTGGTAACACCAGTACTCTACGGCGCATGACTGATATCACCAGTACTATACGGCGCATGACTGGTAACACCAGTACTCTAGAGCGAATGACTGATAAGACAAGTACTCTACAGCGCATGACTGATAAGACAAGTACTCTACCGCGCATGACTGATAACACAAGTACTCTACAGCGCATGACTGATAACACCAGTACTCTACGGCGCATGACTGATATCACCAGTACTATACGGCGCATGACTGATATCACCAGTACTATACAGCGCATGACTGATAACACCAGTACTCTAAAGCGCACGACCAGTAACATTAAACAGAAAATTATTTGAACAAGTTTTATTGCAAAACGAAAAAAGGTTTCGACGGCAGTAAGCATTTTTGTAACAAAGAACTTTATAAAAAGAGTTTTAGAAACATCTTCCTATACCACTTACAGTGCGACACGCGCTAAAGTGGCCCCAATTGGCGGTTATGTGAAGTTAGTCAAAACCAATGAAAATATGAGCAACGTACTATTCGACATAAACTTCAGTAGTCAACAGATGAGCCAAAGAAATGTTCCAGTGGACATCAGATCACGACGAAATCCTCCTAGTTATGAAGTTCCTGTCAATCAAAGCTGAGATTCTCGCATGCTGATTGGCCAACTTTTGTGATTCTCGCATGCTGATTGGCCAAATTTTGTGATTCTCGCATGCTGATTGATCAACTTTTGTGATTCTCGCATGCTGATTGGCCAACTTTTGTGACTTTCGCATGCTGATTGGCCAATTTTTGTGATTCTCGCATGCTGATTGATCAACTTTTGTGATTCTCGCATGCTGATTGGCCAACTTTTGTGACTTTCGCATGCTGATTGGCCAACTTTTGTGATTCTCGCATGCTGATTGATCAACTTTTATGATTCTCGGATGTTAATTGGCCAACTTTTGTGATTCTAGCATGCTGATTGATCAACTTTTGCGATTCTCGCATGCTGATTGACCAACTTTTGTGATTCTCGCATGCTGATTGGCCAACTTTTGTGATTCTCGCATGCTGATGGCTAACTTTTATGATTCTCGCATGTTAATTGGCCAACTTTTGTGATTCTCGCATGCTGATTGGCCAACTTTTGTAATTCTAGCATGCTGATTGGCCAACTTTTATGATTCTCGCATGTTGATTGGCCAACTTTTGTGTACTACTTTTCGCATGCTCATTGACTAACTTTCAAGACGTGTACTACTTCTCGCATGCTCATTGGCTAACTTTCAAGACGTGTACTACTTCTCGCATGCTCATTGGCTAGCTTTCAAGACGTGTACTACTTCTCGCATGCTCATTGGCTAGCTTTCAAGACGTGTTCTACTTCTCGCATGCTCATTGGTTAACTTTTAAGACGTGTACTACTTCTCGCATGCTCATTGGTTAACTTTCAAGACGTGTACTACTTTTCGCATGCTCATTGGCTAGCTTTTAAGACGTGTTCTACTTCTCGCATGCTCATTGGTTAACTTTCAAGACGTGTTCTACTTCTCGCATGCTCATCGGCTAACTTTCAAGACGTGTACTACTTTTCGCATGCTCATTGACTAACTTTCAAGACGTGTACTATTTCTCGCATGCTCATTGGCTAACTTTCAAGACGTGTATTACAGCAAAAATCGCTGCCCATCGCTTTTTGTATATGATACCTGCCCCTTCTTCCCCCCTTCACCCTATCCGATGGTACGCGCAAGCTAACGTTTTTTGTACGCCATGTTGGGAGGTGCTGTGAAGTCAGTACCGTCAGTTTTCCTAGCTAATAATATTTGGTAGTTGTTACGACTATCTTTCACTAAACTTAAAGTGGATCAGTTTTGTAATATGAGCCAGTATTTTGTTTTAATTTTTTAAAGTTCAACCTGAAATTCCAGAAAAATATCAATTCAGTTTGAAAACAGATCCTTTATTTTATCTTGTTATTTTGTTTAAACAAACACCTCTGTTTTGCCTCTTGAGCTGGCAGATGCACAATATGTCGTCCCAACTCTGTTGTGCTTCTTGAGCTGGCAGATGTCCAATATGTCGTCCCACCAGCTAATGCATCCTGTACCGAAGGGGGTTTTCCTCGCCTTCGCTGACTTTAAACTTTTTCATGCAAGAGTTAGATGTTGCGCTATGATTTCCACATTCGCTGACTTTTCACTTTTCCACCTAGATGTTTATACACTACTATGCTTTCCATATTCGCTGACTTTTCACTTTTCCACCTAGATGTTTATAAACTATGCTTTCCATATTCACTGACTTTTAACTTTTCCACCTATATGTTTATACACTATGCTTTCCATATTCGCTTTATTGGCCGACACATGTCTGTTGCCCTTAGCAGGAAAAACTAGTGGATTGAAGCCAGGAGTTTAGTGGGCAATAGAACTTCCAGTCTGTGTCAAAGAGGTTTTCAGGCGCGTTTTAGGGTTATTCTTAAAATAAAACGTATTTGATAAATAAAGTTGTAATGTTGATTATGGAGAAGCAATCTATAATTTTTTCAAAACTTTTATATGCCGTATAATATTTTCTCTACGCACAAAGCATTGGTTGAAAAAGCATTGCGTAGGAAGGTGCGTTTATGCAACTTAAAGAATAATGAGTATTCCTTTATGCCTTGTAACCGAAAACTATTTTCGTAGAGACCATAGACTATCGATAAGTGAGGAGCAAGTAAACATTGGTACAGGCTAGTACACGGTTGTTTTTTTTTCTTTTCAAATCCTCATTTATTTTATTTTTACTAAAAAAGGTGAAATAATCCACGAAATGTTATTTTATACACGATGTTAGAGCACTTAATGAAATGGGAAGTTTATCTTAGTATCTCATAACCGTTGGCACGGGCGCGTTCATCTAAGTGCTGAAATCCGGATTGGCCAACAACGGTCTTATTTGTACTAATGACAAATACAGTCTATCATTTTTAATGGACTTTGAATGAACTCTAGAAAGCTACTTTATGAGACAAAATACAACCCTGACACAAACGATATCGAACAATAAGACAACAAAGTTTGCGCTATTTTCAGAATACTTGTACAGCTTTAGTAGTTGCGAAACCCATCTGTCAGGCTCTGACACAAAATGACATCTCCCCCACACCAGTGAAAAGAAAGCTCAATTAAACTGTCTAGAAACATGAGATTGATTCAGGCCGGGTAAACGACGCTGTAGCTGAGCAATTTATCTTGGCAAGTGTACCTGTCAAATGTTTTTTTTTATTCTCTCGGTGTCTACAAAAATAGACTTCACGGGCTACCGTCTTTGAAAGGCTCTCGGGCAAGAAAAAATTAACACATTTACTATTATTTACCTAATTATATCTTTCTCTCTTTGTGGTTAAATTAACATTCGCTGCGTGAAATTAAGGACTATTTTTGTGATGTGTAAAATAGTTAGGAATGGCCGCGTTTCACGCCGCTAATGAATGTGCTATTTGAGCGGGTTAGGATAATGCGAAAACTGTCGTTCTAATAGCGTAATATTTCTAGCCACATTTGCTCTCATTTTCTAACGGAAGAGTCTATGCAAATCCGCAGTAATAAAGATTACGTATTTATCTAAAGCCGAAGAATGAAATACCCTGAACTCGAATTTAAGAGCATGCATTTGCTAAGCTGTTTGATATTGCAACTCATAGTAAAACGACTTTTATAATAAAAGAACTTACCTTAGAGTGTCGTTAAGCTTAGAGTTAGAGACTTGTGCTGCGGCAGAGTTGTGTAGGGCATCTATGTCTGGTGTTGTTCGGGGATTAAGATGATCGCTCTTCTGTATGGTACAAGGTGACATGAAATAGCCAATAATGAAGCCTATAAAACCAACCAAGAGGAGCAGAGAAGCGATCCCCAGGAAAAACTTCTTTTCCAAGCTCATGCTTGTTTTTACGCGGCATTAGAAGGCCGGAACAGCATGAAGCTTAAAGAATTCTTCTTCGGTAAAACTCTGGAATCCTTTAATTAGAGTTTTATATGGAAATATGCTCGAAAGCGGTCGAGAAAGTCAACAACATTACCCTGTGTCAATAAGTTGATTGACGCATAGCCAGCACAGGGTGCCCGAACATGTAAAACACCGACACAACACTGTTCTCTGAGAGATATGTAAACTGATAAAAACAACAAAACGACGAAACCAAAACAAAGTCTCGTTAGCGATGTGATTCTAACAAGATAACATTGTGTAGTTTTTAAGGCTCCGTTTTCAAGATAAAACTTAAAAACCGTTGTACGCGTGTCATATCCAGGGGATAATCATTTCCGTTCCAGAATAAGAGAGAAAATACCGTTTTAATGAATGGAAGTTCATTTATTAAATTCATCTAAGAGTGCTAATGATTCCTTTCATGTGACACCAAGAAGCTGTTTGTTTCTTTCGTATTATTTTTATATGAAAATTGTTATCGGTGGGTTTGCGCCCGTTGCATTATATATCACGAAACCCGCGAAGTAGAAGGTCAACAGAATACAGACGCTTTTGTTGCCATAGTTAAGCGAGCATGCGTGTTGCATAATTCAAGGTTTTCTAAAGACGAACACATGCAGAGAAAACCATCATACATGCAGAAAAGCCTCCAGAAACGTGATCATATCTGACACGATAAGAATATCCCCCGCGGAGAATGTTTTGCTAAACAGGAGATAATCTCAAGAAATCGTGGTTTTATTTTCTTTTGTTACAAAGGAAATGATTTTGAAAACATGTAAAAAAATAAAGACGGTTCCGATTTAGTACTCATGGCAAGAGATTTTATCAATAACATACGGACGTTATAAGGGGAAGTTCATATATTATCCCGAGGGGGGGACGTGAGGATACTGTGGGAGGCCTCGAAAAATTTCCGAGGTCTAAAGGGGGGGGGGGGGGGGGGGGGGGCGTTGAAAATGTTTGG
Source organism: Nematostella vectensis (assembly GCF_932526225.1). NCBI lineage: Eukaryota > Metazoa > Cnidaria > Anthozoa > Actiniaria > Edwardsiidae > Nematostella > Nematostella vectensis. Next base: position 3,626,684 of record NC_064040.1, read on the forward strand.
ATTTTAAAAGGGGGGTCACTGATTCCTTTTGGGTGTTGTCTCTAGGCATGTGTTGGTTGTACTAGTAAATTTGGGAAAAGTTGCTCTAAGATTGCTAATATATCCAAAAGTTGCCACCAGAAATTAAAAAAAGTTGCTCGCTCTCTAGAGTCGTTTGTTCTAGATAAATGCTTATTTTTGCTTGTTTTCATTTCAACAATTTCATTAAATAATTTTTCCAATCGGCATCAAAATATGTTTAATTAATCATTAAAATATAAATACATTTGATAAGTAAATTCTCTTAGTCAAAGTTCACTTGGATAGGCGTCATGTATTTACATTATATCTAATAAACTCCATGATGCTTTAGGCAGTGACAAAGTTCGCCGCCTATACTGATCTATCAAGTCTCGCTACACGCAATGCTGTTTTGGAAACTCTATCACACGATCCTTAGCGCATTTTGCATTTGACGATGTCGATTGACCGTTCATTCGTTGCCTGTTTTTCCCTTTGTTCGTGCAGATTTTAGGTTTCCTAGAGATCGATGCGCTTGTGGGTTTAATAAGGGTTGCCCCAGCGCCCCTTACAACCTCGATATAACCACTGGATATTTAAACGCCCGTTATAATAGCCGCTGCCCAGATTTCGTGTGCACACGTAAAACGAGTGAGGACTGCCCAGGACCATTTTTAGATGAAATAACGAACTTTTTAATGGTTTGGATCGATTTTATACCAATTTGTTGCTCAAAAGTTGCCCTAGGTTGCTGGTCTTGTTGCTCAAAACGCCAAAATTTGCTTAAAGGTTGCCGAGCACAATCTACATATGCCTAGTTGTCTCTACTATATAATTTGACGAAGTGTCAAATCAGACTTCTTGGTTTAACTTGTCTCGGTTTGGCATGCACAATCCAAGAGCCAAGGGTTCGTATTAACAGGCCCGTACGGGGGAGGGGGGGGGGGGGAGGGGGGTGCAGTGAGTGTGAACGCACCCCCCTCTCCACAACGGCCGAAGGTCCACTTTCGGTTCTTAATAGACGTACTATTTGTAGACAAAACTATAAAGCATAAGCTAGATCACTCTGGTATGTAGCCAAATCCGTCAAAAAACGTCCCGTGGTGATTCTGCGAATGCATAAAAAAATACTTTTTTGTTTTTTTAGGGGGTGGCCAAATTTTTATCAGACAACTGCCCCCCCCCCCGGAAAAATTAGGTCCACTTTCTCGGTTTTCGCATCCCACACCCACCACCCCGCCCCAAAGAAACATCCTGGGTACTGGCCTAATTAAGCCACGTTTTATCTATGCAATGCAAACCTGTATACACCCTAAATACATCTTTTCTATCGTCACCGCTATATAATATTATAAAGTACTTATGTTCCATATCTAAAATTAAACAAAACTTTTTAATGCTATAAGCGCTCATTCTCCATCATCAAAATCCTCGCTCATATCTGATTCTCCTGTCTTCCTCGCTCTCTCTCTTTTCTCGTGCTGCGCTTTTCTTGCAAGGAGAAGATGGAAAAGCCTTTTTTGCTTTTTTTACGTCATCTATTGCATCAACTATTATCAGGTTGCAAGTCATTGACATGGACATAACATCGACATAAGTCTTGGACATAACAACATAACATCGACATAAGACATGGACAGCATAATATAGGGGAGTAGTCGAAGCACACACTTCCAATATTCATTAAACGGATTTTTTTTAACAAAATACAAGCAACTGCAAAGTTTAGTAAGAATTTTGAAACCGGATGCATGCAGGCTAGCGCAACCTGGAACAGCGAAAGTGTTACATTTTGACGCGCTGTTAAAAATAAATATAATAAAATAAAATTCTTCCCTGCTAGCTTAGACCTAGCCTAGCGCAATACAGAGAAAAGAGAACTGTTTCTTTTTTTGTTTTCAAAAATAAGAGTCAATGAGTTATAGCACATGCATCAGACAACGATTAGAAAATTCAGCAAGAGTATTTTGTAATACATTAGCATTTACAACAAAGTACGCGATGAGAGTGTTGCCTTTATCAGAAAATCCCTCAATACAGCTAAACTTGTATGACAAGTATATATTGTGGGCTAGGCAGGTGCTTCGCACCGTTACCGTTCCGGTTGTCTAACTAAGAATAAATGTGGACTTTAAAAGCACACTAGCATACACACATTGGCATCAGTCGGGCCATCGGTAACGGCTTTATGTCAATTGTGCGGATCACGCATGCGACCTTTGCTAGTCTAAAACTCCGTCGGATAGCCAAACTATCACGCTAGCCTGGTCGCAGCTCTAGATCCCACATGGATCTAAGCTGTGGTTTAAAGCACTTCGTTCGAGCCGAAGTCGCCCTGCAGTTTATTGCCGATGAAGTTTAACTGAGGCAAACCGGCTATGCCATGCTGACGAGTCCTAATAAGGACGAAACAGCTGTCCGTGGTTGCCGAACTGCACAGGTAATACACTGTGCTAGCGTCCCGTCTTGGCCCGACTGATGCCAATGTGTGTATGCTAGTGTGCTTTTAAAGTCCACATTAACCAACAGTGCTACAGCATTTACAGAAATAGAGATTGTAGAGACACATTTTAGACGCTGGGTTCCATGTCTCAGGAATCCCCTTTCGTTGTATCTAATCATAAATTTCTCTAAACTTCTTCTATCTTTAAACCCTTATTAGTAGTTATAAGGTCCGACCTGCATGACTGTGTTTTCAAATGAACCCTTGTTTTTTTTAACAATATCATTTTATACTTGCATTAACTGATTACATGTTTTCTGAGTGGATTTTTTAATCCAAAATAAACACAGAATGACAGCGTCACGCCCTCTATTACAAAGGAACTGTACAGGACCCGAAATGATCCCAGGACCCGAAACGATCCCAGGACCCGAAATGATCCCCAAAAGTACCCCAACTGATCCTCGGACCCGAAACGATACCGAGGAGTCCCCGAAATCAACCCCAAGGAATTGCGGTAATGGACAAAGGGAAAGCAGAAGAAATACTTGCAAGTTTTGAAGCATAATAAAGGGTTAAGAGCGACTCGATTTCTAAACAACGTGACTTAAAAATATTAAATTCCAACACAATACTTCTATTTATTACATTGCCCGGCGTTAAACCCATAAACAGAGTCCAAAACAAATACACAACTTTAAATTGCTACTGAAAGGAATACAGCATAAACATAGCACAGCTTTGCTCAGATCAACCAAACTTTTGACCTTCCATTACACTCTTAACATTTTGCGGTTCCGACACATGACTCCGACACTATAAATCTCATTTCCGGTAAACATCACCCCTAAAAATTAATATTCATCTGACAACCAAACATGTATTTCACCACGAAATCCTTGTTCACACGAGCGAATATTTACCTACACATTTTAGGCAGCCGGTTTGGCCGAGAAGATGGAATGACAAAAGCACACTGAGTAATACACTCGAACAACCCTTCTACTATCGATGCAAAATATTAAGAGGATGTGAAAGCAATATTATGTGAGTTTTGAATTTCCTCATGTAGTCGTGCGTATACCCCGGCATGATCTCACGATATGATAGGTCTTTCATTTACCGAAAACAAACATGCCAAAAAATAACTTTAAAACATTTCGCTTCCTATGTAAAGCAGCATGTCCCATCTGTAAAGACTTTCTTTTATGGCTTGTTATGTAAAAATGATTTATCCACGCCGGGCTCCTCAAATTACTATCACATGAGTTGTTAGTTGACCCCAATTTTTGACTCAACCACTGTATTTCCCCCGCAGTCGTATATAAAAATCTTAATACTATAGTTTTAGTTAATGTAAATTTCCTTTTAATAACACAAACAAAGCTAAATGTTTCATATGTTTTTAAAAATGAAAGCCAATCCTTACACATTCCTTTAGTTGTCCATTACTGTAATTCCTTGGGGTTCATTTCGGGGACTCTTGGGGATCGTTTAGGGTCCCGGGATCAGTTGGGGTACTTTTGGGGATCGTTTCGGGTCCTGGGATCGTTTCGGGTCCTGGGATCATTTCGGGTCCTGTACAGAACTCCCTGGCTTATACGTAAGCGCTAAATACATTGTTTTTTGTTGTTAATTTGCCGCTGAGCGAGTTTGCCACCCAAAAAGTCATCACGTGATCTGTTATGCCTGGTGCACACTAGTGACATAACGGCATGGGTGCGCGCACTATGTTTAGCCCGACATAACGACATGGTCATGATTACATAAAAAAAAATTGTTTTTTCTTATGTCGTACTTATGTCAAAATATCAAACCATTTACAATTGAACATACGAAGATAAGAGCGCGAATACGAGTATCTGAGCTCGGAAGGAAGGCATTCGCAACCAGAAACTTAAATTTGAATAGCTTTTCTCGCTCTCTTTGATAATTTTTATTTAGTTTTGAATTAAAATATCTAAAAACATAAAAATGATAATGAATCCCTACGACTGCTAGTAAAATTGTAATAATGCCTAGGTTTTTTTTTGAATAATTGCATATTTTTAAAAGAATTCGGAATGATGTTTATATGGATGTTTTGAAATTGTGATTTGTGACCGAAAATAAGCAACAAAATTAGTATTCCATCATCACATATATCATCACGTACGTATCTTCAAAAGTCAAAACGATTACGAAATTCTCAATTATAACCTATTAAATAAGATCAATACAAAAGGCTCAAATTTTTGTGATCGTAAACCAGAAGAATAAATACAATGCACCAAAAACTGATATTCGACTCTGCTAATTCTTTGTCTTTAATGAGACTCCTTTAGTGCACACTGAGTCTGCCCTGAAAAAGTTTTATGAAAGAGATTAAAGAGGAAGATTTGGCAGAGTCGAATACCAGTTTTTGATGCATCCTATAAATAGTATCTATGTTAATCCTTATAGGAAATTTGCACATGATTTCAACAGACTTTAAATCCTTTACATAAAGTATCACACGTCTGAGACAGCACAAAACCAGCGACTAGTCAACATCGCGGGCTCAAGCTACTCATTATCAGGGCTTCCATGCGTTTGTTACGGTACGACAGTAACCATCGCGCAGAAAAAAAAGCCAACGCTCGTAACCTTGTCTTTTCTCATTGCACAGTCTCTCATTTAGCAACGCCATGGAAACGCTTACCGAGTATTGATGCTAGGATGCATTAAACATGGCGGAGAATGCTTGGATACCTTTCAAAATAGCGCTTGGAACTTTGAAAGACTATGGTTCACAGAATTTATCAGTCTATGACTCCTACAAAAAAAGTACTGTACTGTCTTTGGTCACACACATATCGTAACTAAACGCATGTCAGTTTTGAGAGTAACACCTAAGATCTCTTTTACACTGTGTTTATACTCATCAGGTTGCCGACCATACGAATGTGATGAACGACGAACTCTAGCTGACGGTTCACCTGAACCCAGTCTCCTTTACCCAGGTCTTGTGCTTCGTACAACGCGTCAAAGAGGCCTGGAAAACTGACGCCGAGGTACAGGTTGTGAGCACTTGGGGCGAATACGACGTGTCTGCGGAAAACAAACGAGATCACGACAAGAGCCCGATATGTTCACGAAAACGTACCAGTGTGCAATCGACACGGTCAAAATCTGCCCAAAACGACATGAACCCGAAATCAGTATGGGAGGATAGATGGTAAAACACGTCTTGTCATCTAAATACTTCTTTCAAAACTCACCGTTTATAAGGTCTTCCCGGCAACCCCTCGGGGTTGATAAACGACTTCTCGAACTGGACCAAGCGGTCGTTGGCCATCCTGACGGCGAGAGGGCTGGGTAGAGATAAGGCACAAGTTATTATTTCAAGACACTTGTCGACAGACTCTTACAGCCCACTGTTGAGACTGGCATGTGGTGGTACTACTAGTGTGTGATTCTCATGAGCTTACTTTTTTAGAAAACGCAGTCCACTTACTCCTTTAAGTTGATAGATTCAAGGTGCTCATGAAAAGACTTGGCAGAGGCAGTGAAGCTTTTAATGACAGCATCTAGAGGTTCTAAAGTAAAGGACAAAAGAACTAGCATTAGCCAATACAACATGGAAAACATGGTATTGTGGTCGGGAATTAAAAGGATTGAGTTTAATGCACTTTTCCAAGTGACCTGAAAAAGCTGTACAATCTCTCTCTCTAACACAGCCTTTTAATGGCCGTTCCAGAGAGACAGAACCCCTAGTTTTGAACAGACACAAGGAAAGGCCCAATACAACAAAGTAACTTGACTTAGAAGATCTTGTCAATATCTACTTACCGAGGCTGATTTTCTGGCCCGCTAACACAGCTCCATACGAACTTTTCAAATCACGTGTGTACTGACTCAATTTTTCCGCGTATCGACTGCAATTAAAAGGTATGAGGGTGGAGTCTGCAAGAGCCGTGCCGATCTGCATCCAAAGCTGTGTCATTGTGCGATGATACTGGAAGTCACGATCCACAAACGTCTTCATCCAGTGAAACGAGTCGTGTACCGAGTGGTACATGGGGTAACTGCCCTTAAAATCCCATTTGTTCTGTAGAATTGGCAAAGATTTACAGTATTGGAACGCGTTTTAGCAGCGCAAGGGAAGAGTATGCATTGTATGTCAAAGGTCTAATCGTGCCAAAAGTCTCACCGTGTCAAAGGTATATCTGAGGTCTAATGACGGTACCCCCAGACGGTTGTAAAGAGCGGCGTAGTCACTCCCGGACCCCACCTTTAAAACCCTGAAAATGGTAGTGAGAATATAATGTAAACGTTCGCAATTAATTCTGGGTTGCAGGAACATGGACAAAATGTATATTGTGATAAATGTCTGACCCTAAGTGTATTTTTGTAGAATAAAGGCTTAAAGTAATGGTGGTCAGGGCGATGATGATAAAAATGATGATGGTGTTGGTTTAATGGCCGATTGATAAGGACAGTAAGATGATGCGGGTAATTGCTAAAGCAGTGGTTAAGGTGATGGTGATGGTTATGGTGATGATGATGGTGATGCTGATGGTGGTGGTGATGGTGATGATGATAGTGATGATGATGATGGTGGTTATGGTGATGATGATGGTGATGCTGATGGTGGTGGTGATGGTGATGATGATAGTGATGATGATGGTGATGGTTATGGTGATGATGATGGTGATGCTGATGGTGGTGGTGATGGTGATGATGATAGTGATGATGATGGTGGTGGTGATGGTGATGATGATAGTGATGATGATGATGGTGGTGGTGGTCATGATGATAATGGAAGTTGATAATATTAGTGATGATTACGGTGAAGGTTATAGTGATGTTCATTATGATGATGATGGTAAAGATGATGATCACTCACTGTGGCCAGTCTCGATTGGACTTGTCCGGGAACTTGCTCTTCCAGTCATTAAACACGCTCTCACCAGACGGGGTGTACACCTGGAGAAAGAAAACTAGCTAAATATTCCCCGGAAGGTAGTACACCTAACATTCCCTCTACAAAAGGGATACATAGCTAAATACCCCAAAAGCTACAGGACGCAACCAGGCGCAGAACCAGGAATAGTTCTGACCTTTTTACAAAAAAAAAACGCTGAACACAATTGCCTCAATAACAAAATGACGACATGCAATTCATAATCTTACTATCTGTACATATTTTGACCTGTTTTACGTAAACAGGTGTAAATAGGTCTGGATCCATGCCCGAGAACAGTCCTTACAAGTACCTTCTTGGCGACATCAAAAACCGCATAATCCATCAATGGGCTGGACTTGAGACGTAATGAATAGTTACCTGTGAAGACATAACACTACTTGGAATAATGTGACTTTTATGCAATGGCAGAACACCATGCTCTAAGGGGTAGCCCGACCATCTCTGGCAACACCTTGTATTTCACACCCTAAGTGATAGGTTGGCCTTCTCCGTCTACTTGTTATTCCATACCCTAAGTGATAGGTCGACCTTCTCCGTCTACTTGTTATTCCATACCCTAAGTGATAGGTCGACCTTCTCCGTCTACTTGTTATTCCATACCCTAAGTGATAGGTCGACCTTCTCCGTCTACTTGTTATTCCATACCCTAAGTGATAGGTCGACCTTCTCCGTCTACTTGTTATTCCATACCCTAAGTGATAGGTCGACCTTCTCCGTCTACTTGTTATTCCATACCCTAAGTGATAGGTCGACCTTCTCCGTCTACTTGTTATTCCATACCCTAAGTGATAGGTTGGCTTTTTCCGTTTACTTGTTATTCCATATACCCTAAGTGATTACGTCGACCTTCTCCGTCGACCTTCTCCGTTTTCATATTTTAAGGGGTAGGATGATATTTCTTATCGACTGTTGTTAGATAAGGCTTACATACCTTGTACCGCTATATCGACGTTAAGGTAAGCTACTGCGCGGTAACTCAACAGATTCGAAAATTCCTGGAGAAAAAAACCCGGTAAATATCAGACGTTAAATTTCCCTTTCACAAAATAGATTGAATTGTTTTTTTTTTTGTTTTAAGAAAAAAACAAGAAACTTATCCATATCTAAAAATATGCGACTCTCCAAGCCTTTTACGATTAAAGGCTGTAATGTAAGGCTCCTCCAGAGTTATCCGCCCGGCCGTGAAAACTGCGCCAGCATCAGCAATCATTGCTGGAATCGCTACTAACGGCGGTGATCCTAGTTCCTAATTCCTCAGTTCCTAATCGGGGTCAGGGGGGTTACTCCATAAAAAATGCTAAAATGGTAAAAATACCTCATTTACCGAGTAAAATCGGCTAGCTTCGATAGAAAGGCATTATAAATATGATTTATAAAACTATATATCATGTGGTTCTATAACGTTTCTATACCGATTTAGCGCTTATTTATTGTTAACTTCTCAAACAGTAAACTTTTGTACTTTTAGGCGCCGCCGACGTAATGAATGTTGTCAACGGTGGAGACCACCCAAGTAGAAGTCACGCTTGTATCCCGCGCTTGGTAGTCACCGCGGTGATCCTGGTCCCTAAAACTTCTTGGTTCCTAGACAGTTTCTACTCAGTTCCTAATCAGTTCCTGATGGCAAGGGAGAGGTAATTTTGAATAACAAAAAAATCGAAATTACCTATTTTCTTTTTTTTTTTACGGCTGGAAATACGCCAGCCGGATTTATGCTAAATTTCTATTTGAGTCATTACTAGTGCAAAACATTCAAATATAATCTAGCAAAGATAAATGCTATGAGTTTCTAGACTGACTACAGAATGACCTCAAAAAATAAAAGCGAATGTTATAATGTCTACGGTGAAGACCACCCAAGTGGAAGTCACGCTTAGATCACGCGCTTGGTAGTCACAATAGCTACACCAAAAAGTAACTGCGCGACATCTAAAAAACTACGGACAGTTAGATAGAAACTGGAAGAGAAGTGACCGGAATATGATTAGAATCATCCAAAAGAAGTGTAATTCATTCTTTTTAAACAAAATTCATAGAGATTTGCATGATTTTTATAAAAGTTTCTAATCGGTTTCTAATGGTTTTCGGAAGTAGTAACTGGTTCCTAATTATATAGGAATCAATTTATGCCTTTCACACGCACTTTAATGCACAACACATAGTATAATACAACTGAGATAAAAATCAGGGGTACGGATTTGGATTTTTTTATACAATTAGAAACGAGGTAGGAACAATTTTTTACTGAAGTAGGAACTGATTACGAGTTGTTGCGTAATTGAGTAGGATCTGAAAACGCGTGTTTGGTAATCAGAACTCTTACTACTAGAAACCGGACAGTCAAAGAAGAACTGCACTGGAATTGACAGCAATTTATTAAGAATCATCAGAAAGAAGGGGAATTCTTCCTTATTTAACAAAATTCATAGAGGTTTGCATCATTTTTTAGACCAGTTGCTAATCGGTTTCTACTCGCGACCGGAAGTAGCAACTGGTTCCTAATTATAGAAAAAAACTTTCAAACCTTTCACGCGCACTTTATGCCACAACACATATTATAATACAACTGAGTTAAAAATCAGGGGTACAAATTTGGATTTGTGTGTACAAATAGGATCGCCTTTTGAATGTTTTGCACTAAAAAATACTGTTGGCATACTTCCAACCGTACTCTCCAATTCTATACAAAAAATACATAATTTTGATTTTTTTTTTGTTATTGAAAAATTACCCCCCCCCCCCCCCTTACCATTAGGAACTGAGTAGGAACTGATGACTAGGAACCAAGAAGTTTTAGGAACCAGGATCACCGCGATCCGCTACTATCACTTGATCACAAAAAGGAAACTACTCTACAAGACCATTATATCAAACAAGACAGGGGATTCCCAAGTCGCAATGAGGGTTCGTCGGTCTCTGAAATATCAAGAGAATCTCCCGTATGAACTTCTTTCCAATGCTCGTCCCAGACTCCTACCTCAGCCCATTCAGTGGATCCTAGCACGCCAGGCTCCTCAGCACCCCAGCTGAGGAACACTATCGTTCTGCGCGGACGCCAATCTGTGAGCAAAAGAGTCTTAGTCTTTGCCAGGCTCTATTGAGTGGTTGTTTAATCTTAGCCGGGTGCTATAGTGGACCGAAAAGTGAATAAATTATATAGCATTATAGATCATCCAGCGTGTATCATATCTATAGTGGACCGAAAGGTGAATAAATTATATAGCATTATAGATCATCCAGCGTCTATCATATCTATAGTGGACCGAAAGGTGAATAAATTATATAGCCTTATAGATCATCCAGCGTGTATCATATCTATAACTTGTGGAAAATGCAATAGGTTCAGCTGTTGATATGAAACTGTTTTGTTTTGTAACTGCTTTCTAAAATTCCAGAACAACATGGTGTGTGAAACAGCGAAAACAACAGGGTGTGTGAGACAGCGAAAACAATAGGGTGTTTGAGACAGCGATAACAACAGGGTGTGTGAGACAGCGAAAACAACAGGGTGTGTGAGACAGCGAAAACAACAGGGTGTGTGAGACAGCGAAAACAATAGGGTGTGTGAGACAGCGAAAACAACAGGGTGTGTGAGACAGCGAAAACAACAGGGTGTGTGAGACAGCGAAAACAACAGGGTGTGTGAGACAGCGAAAACAACAGGGTGTGTGAGACAGCGAAAACAACAGGGTGTGTGAGACAGCGAAAACAACAGGGTGTGTGAGACAGCGAAAACAACAGGGTGTGTGAGACAGCGAAAACAACAGGGTGTGTGAAACAGCGAATATTTTTTTAGGTATAAGAGTGAGGGGGCACGTCTTTTTCGATAGTAACATCCTTAGATATGAACATACTCCTGTTAGCCTTGAGTTCACCAAAAACACGCACAAGTTCCATCAAAGATGCCGTGCCACTTGAGGGGTCGGCTGCCCCGAACACCCATGCGTCTCTATGGTTACCAAACATCACCAAACGATCTGAAATAGAGATTGAACAATAATAATCATAGAAGGAAGCTTTAGTTTCCCTGAATGGGCATGCGCTGTCAAACAAATCCTTCAAGCCTTTCGGCCCCTTCCCCTACAAAAGCACACTTGGGTCCATATACGAGGGGGTGATAGGCATGTTATTATTTACCAGGCTCCACGCTACCGCGTATGATCCCGACCACATCGTAGACTGGTTTGGTCTCCAGACTCATCTCCACATCGAGACTGACATTCCTGAGAACAAACGACATTTGTACTTTCATAATAAGTACTTACAATTCTTAAGTGCCATTCAATAATTTCATCTATTTATTTTTAGGTTTGTCAGCGATACTCGCTACAGACGTATCTCACATTTATTTTTTGGCTTCCAATAGCACCATCCAGCTATATAAGAAATCCTACCAGGCTCAAGATAGCTTAAAAGTCTTAGAAGCCAAGGCCAATACATTAAATTTAGTAAACAGCTAGCAAGCGAAGAAGGTAGAGAAAATCCACGATGTCTACGGCCAACAAAGGAAGGTTTGATTTGAACACACATAGCAGCCTTACGTTGACGTTAAGGGGTAAGGTGAATTGGCTAGCCACTTATTCACTTTGAAACACGTCTCAAATGCGAACTTAGCCCGATCAGGCAATTTTATATTTTTCAAAAGTCGGAGAGGAAAAATAAAACTACGTCTGACACAAATACTAGACTCGACGCCTGCCGCCCCTTTTCGGGCCGCTGTCAAAATACGTCGGCTGTCAATTGTCCCAATGACTCGCGGTGTAGCACAATCAAATGCACGAATCAAATTATAAACAATATTTATGTAAAGCAAAATTGTAAAACAGCGGTGTTATATACAAGGTAATAATAATTTTAGTAACGACAGTAACGACGAACTCCGGTGAAGTAATTGTAAAATTAATTGAATGCTTTCAAGGAAACGCCAAGATAGTTCACGGCGCAAGAGATTTACAGTTTACGTATATGACTGCAGATCCACACATCACCAAATTCACATCACCTATGAATTATATACCGCGGAAGCGATAAAAAGAGGGCCTGATACAAATACTGTAAAATTTTCATGTTCGGGTCAAAATATTGGGACCACTGGGATTGGCTAGAAAACAATGCTAATAACAAAGCGCGCTCTCATTGGCCCTTATCGGCATATTCAAATGTCTTGTGTAGGCCGGTTCCTCCCGATGATAAACCCCGTACTAGAACACACGTGAGGCTGCTTAACCTTTCAAAGAGCTCTATGAAATATTCTATTCCTTATTTACCGTCATTGATTATACATTTATGTACATGTTTTCGAACATTTGTTGTTTTTATTTTATTTTAACTCACTTCTTTCTCCACCAGCATGTACACCTTACCCCTAATCAGCTTTTTTGTTTCCGGTCTATACCTCCCCTGCCCACTACCTTCTTCTTAATCTTCCCATTCACCCTATACGCCATGGTAAGAACAACCGCATCACTATCCCGGACACTCCTTATACTCCAACTCCACTCACCGTAGCATTATCCCCACAATTACCCTCCCGCCCTCACCCCTGCCACCCACCTCTACCCGTATCACAACCATTATCCCCCTTTTAAGTCCCCCTTATCCCCAGGTGCCATGGTACGAAAACCCGCTTTTTACCAAAAGCCAATCAAACAAAAGGTCATAGGAAAAAAAACAGATTCACTTTTTTGTACCATTTGTGATTATTTGGGGCCTTATCTACCTCTCGTCATTTGGGTCCATCATGGTGTAGTACGTCATTTGCAGTCCACCTTTCCATTCCTTAGGGGCTTCCTTGATGGTAAGTAGCCTAAATGCAAAAAGGGTAAGACAAAAGCATGAGGTGAGAATCCATGAGATGTAGTTTACAGTGTGTGGGCAGGGCACCTTGTACAAAGACAAAATGAATTTTCATATTTTCTCTATCGATTTTCTTTCGTTATGAAAACGATCGAAACATCCATGTCCATACTGCCCACATACATAGGCGTACGTACCCGTACATAATCGCCCATACTGCCCAAGCTCAAGGGGGGGGGGACTCCGATAAAAACAGATGGGGGTGTTCGTCTGCAAAATCAATTTTAACACTATGGGATGGCACTTTGGGTGTGGTCAACAGCAATTCTTACCCCTAAAAGATAGCAAATTGAGTGTGTTAGAAGACGATTTTAACCCTAAGAGAAAGCAGAATCGGAAAAACAGTTAAACATCCCTTAAGAGATAGCAAAAGGTCGAATTTTATACCCTAAGAGAAAGCAGAATCGAAAAAATCCTTATACATCCCCTAAGGAATAGCAGCTGTTCAAATTTTATACCCTAAGACATAGCAAAATCAGAAAAATCCTTAAAAGATGTTACGATCACTCACGTCTACTCCCCCCCCCCCCCCCCCCCCCCCCCAGGGACCAAGCAAAGTACTAAAAATGTCTAAAATGCTGTGAGATTTCAGTCTTTGATAACATACTTACTTTAAAAAATGTTCTGCATCTTGACTTGAAATTGGGTATGATGGGATCTTAGGAAATCCAGCATCTTTGGTTGGTGAGGCATAAGCACCATCTATGAAGAAAAAGAATTGAATTTCACAGTCCCTATGTGCAAATATAGAGGGATGTTGAGGATCACACAGGCCCGAGTGTCCCTGCAGGTACACTTAAATGGAAGAAACAAAGTACCACTTGCGGCAAGGACAAGACACCTCAGATGGATCAGTCCGTCCACAAAGTGAGTGTTTCTGTGGGGCTTCATTGGAAAAGCACATTCTGACCATGAAAAAAACTCTTCTCTTACCCAACAGAAATGCCAGGTAAATGGTCTGCTTGGGTAGATGAACTCCAACACAAAATGAAAAGGTTTTTAGAAGGGCGTGTGTTTCCCAGTTGCCAAGCCTTCGAAATCCTGAATCCTTTCATCACCTTTTCAATAACTTTCAACTAGCAATAATCACCCAAACTGTCACCCTTATAGATGTGATAATGCCGTACCAACAGCGGGATAGCCGAGAGTTACGGCATCACCATCCTCAAGGTAGACACTTCCACGCTGTACTCCTGTGGGTGGGAGCCAGTAGGCGTCAGGATAGACCTTGCCTGGACCCTCAGGACTTGAGTCTGGGTCAGAGTACAGGAGAAGACCTATTGCACCTGCCTCACTTGCAAACTTCACCTGTAATATCAGACAATAACCACTTTTTTTATGAGAAATAAAAATACTTGTTAAGCATACACTATATCTTTTATAGTTATTGACATGGTTTAAGTATTCCATCTGTATTTCTATGACCCATTTAGTTGAGTAATAAATAGTAAATACACCTTTGATAGTAGCACTATTTAAAGCGAGGACTGTAGAAAAGTGCAGTCACATATTTTTGGAACAGTCAAGACAAAGGTTTACCCGAGTGTCCATGAGTATATTTTTTCCTCTTTAATTTTCATGTCTGAAAACTCTTTGTAAACTCGTCAGTCCCAAGGATATTTGCTTATGATAGAGTTGACTACACAGAAAATTTCCTCACCTTATCACCTCTGAAGATTGCACCATACTTAGCAATGGCGATATGTCCAGCTACTGGTACCCCCATCGTCTTGAGCATCTTGAAGTCCTCCACTCTGGCATAGTTTACAAACACAAGCCTTCCCTGCAAGAAGTCCTTAGTGTTATTTCCTATACATGAGCACAAGGAAGCCCTCTAAAGTTTTAGGAAATTTACAGTTTTTAACATTTCCCTTGCAAATGGATGACAACTTTCAAGAACTACACTTTTGCTATTTGAGTTCAACATTGTCCTAAAACCCTCCCCTGTTGCACCCACCAACATACCGTGACTTGTCCAGAGGGCGAATATGCATGAAATGGAGGGAGTACATTTGGCTTCTCTTCATCTTTGTTTAGGGACTTTTCTCTTTGGCTTGCACGGAACATTTCTGAGCCATTGGTATTCAAAATGCTGGCTAATCCAGGCCTTGTAGGGTATGACAAGAGAACGTTATACTTCTTTAGCTCAGCCGAGTCTACACCATATTTAAGCCACTCTTTCTGCATGTAAAGAGCTTGATCATAACTTTCTTGAGAACCAGCAATGTGAGGAATCTTAGTGAAATATCTGAAAAAATAATAAAATAAAACATTGCGATCTTCTGATTCAACAAAATTTCTGGTAAAACAATGATGCATGCTGGATGGAGAAGGGAGGGGGTGGGTGCATGCTGGATGTAGAAGGGAGGGGATGGGTGCATGCTGGATGGAAAAGGGAGGGGATGGGTGCATGCTGGATGGAGAAGGGAGGGGATGGGTGCATGATGGATAGAGAAGGGAGGGGATGGGTGCATGCTGGATGGAGAAGGGAGGGGGTGGGTGCATGCTGGATGAAGAAGGGAGGGGATGGGTGCATGCTGGATAGAGAAGGGAGGGGATGGGTGCATGCTGGATAGAGAAGGGAGGGGGTGGGTGCATGCTGGATGGAGAAGGGAGTGAGGGGGTAGGTACAGGAAATTATCTGCAGGAAGATCAACAACTTGATTATCCAAAATAATATGTTTCTTATATCTAGCCAAACTCTAGTAAACAGATTAGGTGTTATTTAATTCAAATGACTAGAAGAATAAAATCAAAAAATGAAAAAATGAGATTCAGTGTTTTGCTGGTTACAAGAGAATCTGTGTATTGTAACCTGCAGTGCTCTACATGTATCAAGTAAAAAAAACAATTAAGCATTAATAAAATACAAGTCCAGGCTAAAAAAGCTTAAAGTTTTTGTTAATGTTCTTATGAATTCAATGGCTTTCAGATATGATGCGATTTAGCCATCTAAATCTCACCAGCCACTTGAGTCACCACGCTTTATTTTTTTAGTACAACCTAAGTTCGCGTATGAAAAAATTCTTTGTTTTGATCCTATAATTTAGTTAACGTTTTTTACGATTTTTATCAGTGACTTTTGGCCAAATTAGGAACTGTGACCAAAAACAAGATAAATTTGAATCTAATCTAATTTGAAGTCTAAAACATTAACAACCTATCCTAAAACACTTCGCTAATATTGAATTTTACGACTGCATATCGCATATTCCGCGCCATTGGTGGGCAAGCTAATGGAAGACTATATTTTGAATTCAAAAACACCCTTGATATTAAACGCAGCAAATAGGTGTGGTTCAGTTCTTCACTTCAGGGAGTGGTGTTATCCAAAATTACAAAGTAAATCAGCAATCTTTTTACGGCCACAACTTGGATTTGCCACGAAAACGCGAGGTGCTTGCTTTAATTTTTTGCTTGGGGGAATGATAATTTATCTCGTTTCGAAAAATATTATACTTATATCTCCAAAAATTACCAGCAGGTGTTGGCGTCGGGAAGCACCCATGTTTCTCATAATTTTTTGCCTTATCTTCATACAAAAGCAATCCCTTTGAATCGATTCTTGAAATTTGAACATCCAATATCTTTAAATTTTTAGTTTATATCCAAAAAAGGACATGGATATTTTTTCTTTCCAAATTTCCAAGCATATATATATATTCAAGGGCTATGTAAGATGTGAAGGGTTTGATGTCTAACCTAACCGCAACAATACCGTTTCGAGGACTTAGGTAATTAAACGCTTAAAAGACTATCTACTGTATACACTAGAAGATTTAGGTACAAAAAGGGGTGATGAAATACCGCTAGTGATATTGAAATCTTGATTGAAGTGTCATCCAAGAAAGCATCGATTTTATGTTAACACGGAATCAAAATCTCGAGACATCAATAAACATACAAGGTGTAGCTAGCCGTTAATTAAAGCTATATTTAGCTTATCCTAGCAACCTGGGCTAGTTTTGTCGACCTTTTTCTATAGACGTCTATAATAATGTTTGTAAAATTTATCTCAATGAGAAAATATTGACAGACTGATTACACTTTTGACGCTTTCGACTTGAAAATTTCGAAGTAGATTAAACAGCAGATTACTTGTCATCTAACCCTAAACTTATCTTCCCTGCTAGCAGGGAAAAACTTACCTTAATTGCGACTCAATACGGGAGCTGGATATGCTGTCAAATGCCTCCTTGACAAGTTTAGCGGTCAGGTCTAAGGTCTTTCCTTCGTCTTCCGGCCCGCACTTGAACAGAACTAGTCGAACAATATAACCAACTGCAAATGCGACTCCAACAAGAACAACAACCGCAATCAGCGACATAGCAATGCGAATTCGATCATTTTTAGGCGAATTTGTCTCCAAACTCTCGCCAGGCATAAACTCTACTTCTTCAACTTCAGTACTTTTGCTCTGCATCGGTACAGTTTCGTCCGGGTCGGCCATATCTTCGCCTGGAAGTAAGGTGTAGCGAGTATGGTTTAGAAGGCGTATTCTGATTTGCGCGCTACTCCACACACCTCCGTTCCAAGTTTGCGTTAGCGGGCTCCTAATATCTGTATGTAAATCTTCCATGTATTATTATCATATTTCGCTATAAGTCTCAGGAGGACAGCTGTCTGTTAGGGAAATGATTTGACGGGCAAATACATGCAATACTGAGAGAGTAATTTCCGTTGAGTGGGGGGGTGGGGTGCGGGATTTTGAAACGCTTCGGACTAAAAGACAGCTGCAGATTGTTTGGGGTAATATTTGATATCGCTTTTTTAGAGAAACGTATTGTCGGCAATTTAGTTCACTTATGAAGAATGAAAATCTAACGATCCAACAAAGTCTTTTATTTACAAAATAAGGAGAATTTTGAATAAAGCTGTTGATATATCTGTTGCGATCGAAGTTTTTTTTTCTGGGTGTTCGATGATGTGTTCTCTCATTTCTTTGTGTGCAGTGCTCCGTGTCTGAAATCAACAAACTCGTTCGTCTGGAGTCTTGACATTAAACTGAATCTAACAGCTGATATGATTGGCTGGTGTTACATAACACGCTTTCTGATTGGTCAGTGGATTATTTGTCTTTGAGAGACTGGAAGCGACTGTAAAAGCTTTTGACCGCGTCCTTTCCGCAAAATGGCGAAATTTTAGACTGATTTTCTCTCAATTTTGTTTGAAAAGTCGCCCGGGACGACCTGTAACCATAAAAGATGAGTTCAGTTTTTGCATTACGCGGTTCTGAAGGAGGCAAGGACGTTATTTTGGCGGAGGGAAAGACTTCTATTGGCCGAGGACCATTGCTCAGTGTGAGTAATAACAGCGAATAGAGGGCTCGAAAGTGTGGCTTGAACATAGTTGATTCAATTTTCCACGAGCGTCTTCGATTGAATTTGTTCCCCTTTTCCTATGATTATTGCTTATTTAGCCCTTTTCTGGGATGTGCACATGTAGTGTTTTTGAATGTGATCTTTGTGGATACCCCTCATTCACTGGACTTGATCGTGTCGAGGGTTTATTACGACCAGCGCCAGTGGCCCGCATCCATTCGCCCCTATACGAGCCAAACAAAGGAAATCTCCCTCGCAAAGTGCAGTTCGATCGATCGTCGTATTTCTACGCTTCACCGTTGTTTGTTTTAGTCCCTTTTATTCGCGGACCGTCTTTATTGTATTTTGTTACAGTTTATCGAATTTAACTCACAATATCGTGCCGACAATGCTCAACTGTTGCTAAATGCTATTATCACTTCGCCCAACCTCACACTCCATGCACTTAATTCGTGACTTTTTGTATTTTCGCACAGGTAGCAGACAAGAGGGTCTCAAGGTCCCATGCTACATTAGATATAAACAATGGCAAACTTACTCTTTCTGCTGTAAGTAGGAGTTATTTATGCATTGAGGTCACTATATGTTAGCTTACTAGAATAACAATTTGACAATGTAACCACACTTCCAATTTCATGTTTGACATAATTTAACAAACTAAATTTTCTTGATACATCAAACCTAAAGAACAAGATCCCTAGAATTTGAGATTTTAATTTATATTATGTTCTTATGCTTTCTACTTTTCGATGATACAAATTTAAATTAAAGCAAAAGTTACCACCATAATAGAGAGCATATTGTAAAATTATTGGAACTCGTCTATCTACCCTAGGGGGACTAACCAATGAGACGAGTGTACTAGGGGGTCCTAGCTATAGACATGAATTTTGAGGGGCTCGTAATGTGTAGCACTCAGCTAAAGTCCCTGTCACACATAGACTTTTCCGCTGCAACTTGTCTCGCAAAAAAAATTGTTGCTGGTCACATGCATCCTGTCACATGTAAAGATTTTCCTGAGACTTGAAGCAATTTGTTGCAGAAAGAACAAGCGTTCTACTTTCTTGCTACGTTGAGAAATGCAAATCAAGTTGCAAAAGGGGTGTCACACAAAATAATGAGTGTGCGACCTTGGTCTAGCAATTTTTTGCCACAAACTCAGAGATTTTTGTTCAAAAATTTGAGGTCTCTTGTGATTTTGCCCATTTCTTAATAAAAGTAGTTTTTGTGAAAATTTGATATGTCCATTGAAGCCCAAGTATCAGGACCTTTTAATGTTCCCTGGGAAGCGAAAGAAAGGGCCTGATACAAATACTGTAAAATCTTCATGTTCACTAACCATATTTTTGGGGTCCACATGTGAGTATGCTAGCTTTGTCTCACTGTACATATCTAGAGTAGTAGACCCTGTGTCATGCTAATGATACAGCCCCTATAGTTAGACTACACTGTACACAACTAGACCACACTTTTCATAGCTAGGCTCTTTGGCAGCCTTTGATACAAACCCTATAACTGGACCACACAACTAGGCCTTGCATGACTAAAACTAAGCCTCTCTTTATAGATAGGCCTCAAGATTTAGAAATGATGAGTTTTTCCATTCTCGTTTTAGACTCATACCAACCCAACATTCTTTAAGCTGTCGGGTCGAGAGAAGTTTTCAGCCCTGAGAAAAGATGAGAGTCAGGAGCTTAAGACAGGAGACTTGATTTCCCTACTTCCTGACCAGCATGTGTTTGAGATTATCAGTATCAACCCCAATACACACAGCACAGCTGTGAATAATGGGGCACTGACCGATGAGAAGACACTTGCTGGAAGTACTGAGAAATCTCAAGAAGAAAAAGGTAGGTGTTCTTTGTTGATATGCCAACAACTCAGGGACATGTACAGCTACAGTAGAAGATAGTGTTTTCACTCTGAAATACTCTTATGGGTATGGGGCAAATAAGGGTTCCTCAGAAGTCAGTTCTTGTAATTTTTTGCAGTTGTGAGTCCAGAAGAGGACTCAAACCTTGATGGAACCAGCAATGGATCTCCTTCTGAAGAGAGTTCTGCTAAACCCAGCCCAGGAGATGATACAACGCAAAGCAGGGTAAGAACATAAAGTAGATCTTTCTTCCTTTTTTATATTCCCTCCTCCTTTCTATGTAGACTATGTTTCTTTTTTCAATACTACGAAAGGTATTAAAAGCCACCCTCAGGACCAAGCAAAATGGCCTCTAAATCAGTAACCTTAATTTTATCAGCAGTTTTGTTACAAAAGGGTTCTGATATTAGTGAGGTTGATAGAGTACTGTAATTTTAACAGCGACTAGCATGAAAATGTAACTACAAGGACCTTTTATAGGTAGACTTCTAAACAACTTATAAAAACAAGGTGATGAACAAGTGTTATTAATTCTTTTACTAGGAAGCACCTCCAATAACCACTGGTGTAGAAGATGCTGAGATGCTTAAGAAATCCCGTAACCTTCCTGCATGGATGGCAACAGGAGGCCAGGCCACCACTGCAAGCCCTCCTGTCACCAAACCTGTAGGGGGTAAGTCTGGCTAGTGTGGGCAGCGACATGGCATGCTATGATCTTTTAGAGGAAAAGGCTGCCATGATGTTTTATATGCACTTTCCCAACCCCCCTTCCCCCCTCCAAGAAATCACGCATCAAACTTAAAATTATGAAGATCTCGTTTGTTGTGTTGCATCGTAAACAATTTTCAAAATTTTCAATTTTCAAAATTTTAGTCCCTTTATAAGGGATAAGCAATAGTGGTTGAGTAGAAGAGTTAAGTGGTTGAAATAACATCAACAAAACACGTCGTGACCATTCGGGCAAAAAGAAAAAGTGTTCATATCTTCCCTACAACAAACTCTAGCTCTGAGCCTGCCCAGGATGACAGTGGTGTCAAATTTACCTTTACCAAGACCTTAAAGTTTCTAACCCATTCTTTGCACACTGTATGTCTTTCATGTGTTTTTAGTGGACAGCTGGTTACCAGACTGTGGAGACATTTTTATCAAAAAAATGTATTAGAAAAAAAAAAACTTATTTTTTCCATCCTCTATGACTTAGGACCAGTGAAACGAGGAAGGGGGCGTCCGAGGAAAAACCCAGATGCGCCTAGTAATAATAACACAAGTGGACACGACTTAGCATACATCCCAACTCCTGCTGAGCGGCGACAGCCAGTCTACAGAGATACTGATGATGATGTGGATCGAGAGCTGCTTGAAGAATTCATGTTCGACAACGATGATGAAGATGACATTGAGGAAGATGATGAGGAGGAGTGGAGCCCAGTGGCGAAGAGTCCTTCTAGAAGAGGACGTGGGAGAGGAAGGGGGCGAGGAAGGGGTAGAGGAAGAGGAAGTAGTCGTGGCCGTGGCCGTGGCAGGGGTAGAGGTAGGGGTAGGGCAAAGAGGAGAAAGACGAAAGAATATAGTGATGATGACAGTGAGGAGGAATTTGAGGATGAGGAGGATGAGTCCTATTCGCCAAGAGCCAACCTCAGAAAGAAGTCGCGAGAAATGAGCTATAGCGAGAATGATGATCCAGATGAGGATGAAGATGAAGAGGTCGATCTCCCGCCAAGGAAGGCTGCACGCCTGAGTGAGGGAGGGGGGCAAGCAGAAGACCCTTTATCTAGAACGGTAGGTACTGAGCCCGTGACAGGTCAAGACACCCCATCTAACTCATGAACTAGCTCTAGGATTCATATCAACGTATATACACGAAAACCGCAATTTTATGATCTTGTTGAAGTCGATAAAACGATGCCTCGAATGTTATTCGCCACAAATGTTGTTGGTCCTGTTACCGCAATGAAGGGTTAGCAGAAACACGATGTTGCAAACACATTTGCGCAGCCCCGTGCAAGCATGGTAAGCATCAGCAACACAAGTGAGAATCGGTCAAACACAAGCGAAAGCGAAAGAAAACCAAGCAGTTGCGTTCTGTTGCTCATCCGCTTGCGTTCTAGTGAGAATCGGGAAATTGCGTGCGCTGTGCTTACCCTTACGTCCAAGTGAAAACCAACCTTAATGATGGCCCAAATCATGCTTGCAAACAGTTTAACAACATCTTCAGACAAGCACATTGTCGGTCCTACAAATTAAGGCAATATTTACACTGGCTTTGTTAGAATACTGTATACAAGTATTTTCTGTCAACATACAAGTCAATACCAACTTTATATCATCCAAGTCTTATCGTAAAATCGCGGTTTCTCCATACATTTGTCTATGAGCTGATTATTAGCGCTTTTAGCTGTTTGCCTATTCCTCCAGGAATGCCTGTTGTTTTAAACGCAAATAAGGTACATTCTCGTTTAAAGAGCTTTTGATTTTCTCTTAAGTTTATTAGTCTAGAAACCAATATGACTATTTTATTGTTTAAGGCCCTAAAAGGCAAACAACTCGAGGCGCTAATAATAATATAAAGAAATCTTAAAGTAAAGAAAGATTGTAGCTTTAGCTCCTTTATTGTAGTCTTAAAGGTTTACTCTAGAAAGCGTACCAAAAAAATAACTATATTTTATGAACGTATTACAACTGAAATAAGAGCATATATATAAATAAGAAAATGTGTTTTTAACGTCGCTGTAGTGAATAAACTTTGTAAATCAATAAGAAGTTGCTTGATGTATACAATGGAATTCCGCTGGTCCGAACTCTGCAAAAGTGAATTCGGCGATAAGGGATTATGCTGTAGCCTTGAAATCTCATACGTGAATAACCCAACTAAGACTTCCCGTTCGATCTAAGCTTTGTAACCGCCCCTGCTTGACAGACGGAAGATTCAGGTACTGAGGGATTTGCGATAGCGGGGTTCCACTGTATCTAACCAAGCTCCTTTGCCTTGGTTTCTTTTGAGACAAAGAGCATTTGTTCGTTTTTAGAGAGGCGAGAACTCCGCGAGTGACGAAGACACAAGTACTACCACCAAACAGAAGCTGTCTGTCTGCCCCTACGGCAAGCTTTGCTATAGGTGGGTGTCAACCCCAGTTTGATACAGTGAAACCCCGCCCTTTTTATAAGATCGCAGCCGTTATTACCGTATGATCGTGGGTGTCAACCCCAGTTTGATACCGTATAACCCCGCCCTTTTTATAAGATCGCAGGCGTTATTACCGTATGATAGTGGCTCTCGACCCCAGTTTGATACAGTGCAAACCCCGCCCTTTTTATAAGATCGCAGGCGTTATTACCGTATGATAGTGGCTCTCAACCCCAGTTTGATACAGTGGAACCCCGCCCTTTTTATAAGATCGCAGGCGTTATTACCGTATGATCGTGGGTGTCAACCCCAGTTTGATACAGTGAAACCCCGCCCTTTTTATAAGATCGCGAGCGTTATTACCGTATGATCGTGGCTGTCAACCCCAGTTTGATACAGTGAAACCCCGCCCTTTTAATAGGATCGCAAGCGTTATTATCGTGTGTGTCAACCCCAGTTTGATACAGTGAAACCCCGCCCTTTTTATAAGACCGCAAGCGTTATTACCGTATGATCGTGGGTGTCAACCCCAGTTTGATACCGTATAACCCCGCCCTTTTTATAAGATCGCAGGCGTTATTACCGTATGATCGTGGGTGTCAACCCCAGTTTGATACTGTGAAACCCCGCCCTTTTAATAAGATCGCAAGCGTTATTACCGTATGATCGTGAGTGTCAACCCCAGTTTGATACTGTGAAACCCCGCCCTTTTAATAAGATCGCAAGCGTTATTACCGTATGATCGTGAGTGTCAACCCCAGTTTGATACTGTGAAACCCCGCCCTTTTAATAAGATCGCAAGCGTTATTACCGTATGATCGTGAGTGTCAACCCCAGTTTGATACAGTTAAACCCCGCCCTTTTAAGGCGGGGGTCTACCTGAAACTCACTACAGACATCAAAAAAATTTTTTTTCGATAAATATCATATTCGGCTATTCCTTTATCAATTCAATGTTGTCTTACAACTGTCCTGACTCTTTTTCGATAAGCCCGAGCGCTTTTAAAAAGTTGTGTCAAGTTTGAAGATCACGTTGCCATGGCAACGATTACTGTTTCTTTTGAATTCGGCGCATTTTTTCTACTCCAATGGGGCCCAATCGCCATACAAACCTGTACAGGACCCGAAATGATCCCAGGACCCGAAACGATCCCAGGACCCGAAATGATCCCCAAAAGTACCCCAAATGATCCTGGGACCCGAAACGGTACCGAGGAGTCCCCGAAATTAACCCCAAGGAATTGCGGTAATGGACAAAGGGAAAGCAGAAGAAATACTTGCAATTCTTGAAGCATAATTAAGGGTTAACAGCGACTCAATTTCTAAACAACGCGACTTAAAAATATTAAATTCCAATACAATACTTCTATTTATTACATTGCCCGGCGTTAAACACATAAACAGAGTCCAAAACAAATACACAACTTTCAATTGCTACTGAAAGGAATACAGCATAAACATAGCACAGCTTTGCTCAGATCAACCAAACTCTCGACCTTCCATCACACTCTAAACATTTTGCGGTTCCGACACATGACTCTCATTTCCGGTTAACATCACCCCTAAAAATTAATATTCATTTGACAACCAAACATGTATTTCACCACGAAATTCTTGTTTACACGAGCGAATATTTACCGACACATTATATTTAGGCAGCCGGTTTGGCCGAGAAGATGGAACGACAAAAGCACACTGAGTAATACACTCGAACAACCAACCCATCTACTACCGATGCAAAATATTAAGAGGATGTGGCATTTGTTGAAAGCAATATTATGTGAGTTTTGAATTTCCTCATGTAGTCGTGCGTACACCCCGGCATGATAGGATAGGTCTTTCATTCGCCGAATAAAAACATGCAAAAAATAACCTTAACCCATTTCGCTATTACTATGAAAAGCAGCATGTCCTATCCTTTCTTTTTGGCTTTTTATGTAAAAATGATTTATCCACACCGTGTTCTTCAAATTACTATCACAGGAATTGTTAGTTGACCCCAATTTCTGACTCAACCACTGTATTTCCCCCGCTGTCGTATATTAATATCTTAATACTGTAGTTTTAGTTAATGTAAATTTCCTTTTAATAACATAAATAAAGCTAAATGTTTCAAATGTTTTTAAAACTGAAAGCCAATCCTTACACATCCCTTTTGTTGTCCATTACTGCAATTCCTTGGGGTTCATTTCGGGGACTCTTGGGGATCGTTTCGGGTCCCGGGATCAGTTGGGGAACTTTTGGGGATCGTTTCGGGTCCTGG
The DNA here is from genome assembly GCF_932526225.1 of Nematostella vectensis. Taxonomy (NCBI): domain Eukaryota; kingdom Metazoa; phylum Cnidaria; class Anthozoa; order Actiniaria; family Edwardsiidae; genus Nematostella; species Nematostella vectensis. Next base: position 3,652,512 of record NC_064040.1, read on the forward strand.
GATCGTTTCGGGTCCTGGGATCATTTCGGGTCCTGTACAAACCTCCTCAAATCTCTCTTGAAACAACTGTCCAGCGGTTGACAGCAAAATACACAACTATTATGGGATATATATGTGCAAAATCCAGCAAAACTTCTAAACTTATCGAACCGCGATCCTCAAAGCTATATACAACTCATATCAACTCTTTAAAAGACCTTGAAAAATAATGGTCGGAGAAAAAGACTCATCGACGTACCGAAAGAAAAGAAAACGCGTGTTTTACGGCAAGCAAAAACAGGAGCTGAACCGCTCAGACAGAGATGAAAGCTCTCAAACAACTCGTGGCCTCGTCGAAGAACCAGGACCCTCACACTCTCGATCGGCAGATTATACTCCAGATCACAGTGAACAAGCTCCAGCAAGTGCTTCTAGAAAGAAGCTTAGCGACCATGGCTACAATGAAAGCTTTGACGGAGAGTTTTCTTCGGACGATCAAAGCCTTTCAAAATTTGACTCAGACCACGAGGAGGTATCTGGTGATGATGCTGAAGCCTGCGAATATCGAGTCGTGGACTTGGGATGCCTCTCTTCATATCTTTCCGATGTTCATAGATGCGAAGAAGGTGAGTATTTTGAAAAATAACATCATTTTGTTTTCGCTGATAAGCTCAATATAGTGATTTAGTTTATATGATTGGTCTCAGATTTGGAAATTACTATATACACAGAATACGTGACCTTATGATTTCTTGAACTCAGCGGGACTGTAAGACTCATATTATAAGTAACAATTATTCTGTTTGAATCAATGGCTGATTCATTAGCTAGCGATTCTAAGTGTTTGTTTTATTGCAGGTAAACTTGAAATAAAAGAAACTACTTCAGCAAGGGCAGGGCTGAAATCCTCTTTCGAGGTTAAGTGCAGTTCCTGTCATGAAACTGAAACTCTGACAACATCAAGTCAAATCCACCAAAGAGGCAAGTCTTTCGATGTCAACCGGCGAGTAGTGTACCACTCCCTGGAAAGTGGAAATGGATATGAGGGACTTGCTTCATTTTGCAGAGTCATGAATATGCCATGTGTTAGCAAAGCAGCATATTACAAACAATTGGACATAATTGTCAATGCTCAGGAAGAGGAGGGAAGACGTGAAATGTGTTCGGCCGCAAAAAGACTGCGTCAGAAGCTGATAGGAGATGATGGCAAGGAGTTTGAGCTTCTTGACGTGGCTGTCAGTTTTGATGGAACCTGGGCCAAGAGAGGCTTCACATCACTCACTGGAGTGGTTTTTGCTATTTCTATAGACACTGGAGAGGTCCTAGACTACCATGTCCTCTCCAAACAATGCCAGACATGTACCATAAACAGAGGCAAAATTTCTGATGATGGAGAGTTTGAGGATTGGATACTAGAACATGTGGCTTCAGGTGCATGTGACATAAACTTTGTTGGAAGTTCTCCTGCCATGGAGGCAGAGGGTGCTGTTGTGCTCTGGAGTAGATCCATAGAACGCCACAACATGAGGTACAAGTGGATGATTTGCGATGGGGACAGTAAATCACATAACTCTGTCCAAGACATCTACGATGAATGTAGGGTGGAAAAATTAGACTGTGTGGGGCACGTGCAAAAAAGGATGGGAAAGCGGTTGCTCCAGTTGAAGAGTAGGAGAAAAGGGAAGCTAGATGATGGCCATACGATTGGTGGCCGTGGCCGCCTCACAGAGGCCAAGATAAAAAAACTCCAAAAGGAGTATGGTCTGGCAATTCGCCAGAACACTGTGCAAGATACTAATCCCACAGAAAGAGACATTGATGTGGCAGTATATGCGATGAAAAAGAATATAATCGCATCTCTACACCACAATATTGGGATGCCGGATCTTAAAAAACAGCATCAATACTGCCCAAAAGGGGCAAATTCCTGGTGTAAGTTCCAACAGGACGAAGCCACCGGTACCTCCAGTTACGACTCAGCAGACTGCTTACCTGAGGTTTTTCTAGAGGTACTGCGGCCAGTATACATGAGCTTGAGTGAGACTGATTTACTTAAGAGATGTGTTCGTGGAAAGACACAGAACCCTAACGAATGTATTAATTCGTTGGTTTGGGCCCGATGCCCAAAACACAAGCACCATGGCCCAAAGGTGGTGCGATTTGCAGCAGCATCTGCTGTCTGCCATTTTCATGGGGGGGCTGCTAGTAGGGAGAAAGTGATGGAGAGTCTTTTGATTCCTGCTGGCAGCCATACAAAGCAGGGATCCCTTCTTAAGGACAGAAAGCGGGTGCAGAAAGCAGACAGGCAAGTGTCTGAAAAGGCAAAGAAGAAAAGACAGGCCACCCAGATGCGCAGAGTACGCAGGGAGGAGGCTCTAAGGAGTGCTGAGGGTGTTACTTACGAGTCTGGAGCCTTTTAGCTAAAATATTTTCAAGAACATTGCTTATATGATAAGAAACAGCGTTTTTGTGATTATTGTCAACTTTAAAGGCATTTTCCCGAATTTTTGCTTTTCGGGCTTCAAGAAAAGATATCTCTTCAAGAATTTGTTCAATTGACCTCAAACTTTCAGCATTGATAGATATAACGGAGGTGATTAAAATGAGTTGAGGGATTTCCTCTTTAATTTTTTAAAAGAAAGTTATGGACTGATGAAGTCAATTTTCCTATTATGCAAATTTAAATGACTTCTATTGGCTTATTTTTTGGAATTCCAAAATTTCCTCAACTCATTTTAATTATTAGTGTTCTAGCAATAGTACAATGAAGAAAAATCGAAATTCCATTCAATCTGCAAGGAGTTATTTTTTCTTAAATAAAAACTCTCCTTACTCAGCATGTGTCTTTTTGAAAGCCTGGTATCAAATTACATTGTCATATTTCACGGAATAAAATATAAAATCAGAATCGTCATCTCATAACCTTTCCAATGATATATGGTTTGCTATAGTTATGATGAAAACTTTGACAGTTGTGATTTTTTTTGCAACACCACTCAATTTGCTATGAGTTCAGGTAGACCCCCGCCTTAATAAGATCGCAAGCGTTATTACCGTATGATAGTGGGTGTCAACCCCAGTTCGATACTGTGAAACTCCGCCCTTTTAATAAGATCGCAGGCGTTATTACCGTATGATAGTGGCTCTCAACCCCAGTTCAATACTGTGAAACCCCAACTTTTTTGTATAATATCGCAAGCATTATAACTACCCAGTCTTTCCTATTGACTTTTGCTGTACTAGAATCCCGAACTGTCCGTTTTTCTATTGCAATCTATTATGACAATCTATTAATGGCGTCTCAGCCTTTTTTTTTCTAATGAAGCCTCTGGCTTCTATAAGTTTAATGATAAATAAATGTGTTTGTTGGAACATCACCCCTTTTGCCCTGATATTAACACCGGCACAATACAGAAATATCTAGAAAACAAATGGGGCACGGCCACGCCCCTACTGGTTTTTTACTTATAATTTTTGGAAAAATTGGGGGATGGGGCACGTGCCCCCCTGCTATGGCCCTACTTACTGTTGATATTGCAAATCACTGGGGAAAGCACCAAGAAGGAGCATTTTATTTTCAGTATTACTTGTTCTGCTAGTATCTAACCCCTTCCAATGAAGTATGTTTCCTATTTCCACATATTCCTCTTTCAAATTCTCCACTCCTCATTTGGAGAGACCAGCTTGAAGAACTTCTCGGGACACGGAAGCATTACAAATGAGACTCTAGTAGATACGAAAAGTTTTTGGATTTTGATTGGATAAAGCGCACAAAGCGAGGACCAATCACAAGGAACATGACCAGTCATGTGATCATGTCCTGCCACCCATAGAACGTGACTCTATAATAAACCTCTTTAAGGCAGCGCCTGAATCTTCTTATTGTAACCCTGGATACCATGATCAACAGAAAGAACCCTCAGCATTTAGAGGAATATTCTCACGAGGAGGAGAGGGACACTGGGAACCACAAACCAGAATGTCCTTTCGGTACGGAGTGTTACAGGAAAAACCCGCAACACTTCCAAGAATACACTCATCCAGGTAGGATATAACAATAAACAACAAACCAGAATGTCCTTTCGGTACGGAGTGTTACAGGAAGAACCCGCAACACTTCCAAGAATACACACACACAGGTAACGTATAACAATAAACAATAAACCAGAATGTCCTTTCGGTACGGAGTGTTACAGTGAAAACCCGTAACACTTCCAAGAATACACTCATCCAGGTGGGTTATACCAGTTGGGCGTGGATTGCTATGGTGATGGTGGTGATGATAGTGGTGGTGCTGATGGTGATGCTGTTGTGATATGATGGTTGTGATGATAGTGGTGGTGTTGATGGTTATGCTTTTGTGATATGTTGGTTGCGATTTGTTGGTAATGATAGTTGTGATGGTGGTGATGGTGTTAATGATAGTGTTGGTGATGATAGTGGTGGTGCTGATGGTTATGCTGTTGTGATATGATGGTTGCGATTTGTTGGTAATGATAGTTGTGATGGTGGTGATGGTGTTAATGATAGTGTTGGTGATGATAGTGGTGGTGTTGATAGTGTTGATAGTGTTGGTGATGATAGTGGTGGTGTTGATAGTGGTGGTGATGATGGTGTTGATGATAATGGTGGTGATGCTGTTGTGATATGTTGGTTGCGATGTGTTGGTGATGATAGTGGTGGTGCTGATGGTTATGCTTTTGTGATATGATGGTTGCGATGTGTTGGCAATGATAGTTGTGATTGTGGTGATGGTGTTGATGATAGTGGTGGTGATGCTGTTGTGATATGTTGCGATGTGATGATGATTTTGACGATCATGGTTTCTTGCACACTTATTTCTTATAATTGACAATGCCGTAATCCTCAGACATCCGAGACGCAGGTGAAGACGACAGCGATGACGACGAAGAACCGGACGATAGCGAGCGATCCTCGAGTGACGCCGAGAGCTACAAACAGCAGGGTTCAGATGACAGCGACTGGGGCCCGAATGACGAGTCCGAGGACGAAGACGTTAAAGAGCTATTGTCAGAAGCCCGGGGATTCCTTCGGCGTAAGAACATGACTAAACCCGTGTGATACACAGATTAGACACTGTTGAAGAGCGATGTGGCTCACCTTGTCATGACTTCTGAGTGGTCTTGATAGCACAGGACTGTGATGGTACTTTGACCTCCATAATGTTTGAGCGCGATAGTACAAAAACCTTGATAGAACGTGAGCGTGATGGTGCCATGACTGTGATGTGGCCATGATAATGCCTGGCCGTTTATGGTACAAAACTATGACTGTTATAGTACGTGACCGTGATATTGCCGTTACCGTTAAAATACGTGACCGTGAAAGTGCAGTTTTCATGAGCGTACGTGACCGTGATAGTGTCGTTACCGTAAAAGTACGTGACCGTGATAGTGCCGTTACCGTGAAAGTACGTGTTAAAGTACGTGACCGTGAGAGTGCGTAAGATTTTACCGTGACCGTGATAGCGCGTGATCGTTTGATTTTACCGTGACCGTGATAGCGCTTGAACGTATGATTTTACCGTGACCGTGATAGCGCGTGACCGTATGATTTTACCATGACCGTGATAGCGCGTAACCGTATGATTTTACCATGACCGTGATAGCGCGTAACCGTATGATTTTACCATGACCGTGATAGCGCGTAACCGTATGATTTTACCATGACCGTGATAGCGCGTAACCGTATGATTTTACCGTGACCGTGATAGCGCGTAACCGTATGATTTTACCATGACCGTGATAGCGCGTAACCGTATGATTTTACCATGACCGTGATAGCGCGTAACCGTATGATTTTACCGTGACCGTGATAGCGCGTAACCGTATGATTTTACCGTGACCGTGATAGCGGGTGACCGTATGATTTTACCGTGACAGTGATAGTGCGTAACCTTGAGGAGATTGCGGGTTTCGTCACGCCGTTCGTTGACTACTGCACACGGGCCAGGATCTTGGCTTGGTGTAGAGTTAAGTAGTGATAGAGTGACACAGTGTAGATTTGTAGATATGCCGGAGCTTGCCGTAAAAGGTTATAGATTGAAATGTATATTTACGACAAACAAACGTATTGTACCTATAGAAATAAAGTTCTTGTAAATTATATAACCTTTATGAAGCGAAAATAAAGCATGACAGATGGCGTGAAGTTGTGTTGATGTAGCCTGCGAGCCTGCTTTCATTCGGGCTTTTGCGGTAAGTTTTGTTTTCGAATAATGGGTGGAACGCTCACCCTCGCCCCAGCGCACCTCGGCCTTCACGCGCCACAGAATTCCCAATACTCGAAAACAAAACATTTTGGAATAATCCCGAATGAGAGTGGCTCGCAGGCTAGTGTTGATCCGACAAGGGAGAGCATAACGAGAGAGACATAGACGTCAATTTATCATATTTATTTGAAGATGAAAGAGATTTGAATTAAATACCGGTTAAGACCGTGATGATTTATGCCTACAATTTATAATAAAGGCAGCATAAATAATTAAACAAATATTTATTCAATGTTGTGTATTAATCTGCTCCCTCTCTCCACCCACCCCCCCACCCCCCCCTAGATCGCCCACAATATACTCTCTAAATAAGATAATGTTTGACAACTTTGTTTAATAAATAAAGTATAGATGTTAGAAAAATATTTTTTTTTCTCACTGTCTGATCCCAGCCGGGTTGGAAACCCATCACCCAGCCACTTTTGTTGTACACTAATCTATCAGATATTGCCCGATACGGACAACCAAAAAAGTTGGTCCCAGGAGCAAGAGTGAACAAGCATTTTTTGTCTTTTTTAAAACGGTGCACGTTACTTTACTTTATTATTCCTTTATAATTATTCATTGCTTTTGGGAGTTCTTTATCTAATTATCAATCTTGAATGTCGTAGTTATATCTATACCCTGGGTACCAGAGCCTCCAGACATCTCTCGTCCAGTGACGCTCAGCCAAAATGCCGTGACAAGCGCAAGCGCTTCGCTCGTCGAGGAATTTTGTTTAAGCATCACTGGACGAGAGAAGTCTGGAGGCTCTGGTACCGAGGGTATTATACCTGTATTGAATAGATACAAATTAAAATATACGAGAAGGATATTGAGAAGGAATATGGACTTAAAGATACTATATCTTTAAGATATAGAATATAGACTTTCAGACCGAACAACGGAAAACCGGATTAAGCGAAGCGGAGCAAGGATGAGCAAGGGAGATGAGCAGAAAACATTGTGAACAAAGGGGAACAATGGTGGGCAAGGAATATGGAATCGCAACTGGTAAACAGTGAAAAAAAAAATTGAGTACATGGCCGAGAATCGAACCTTTTCCAGATCCGATTAAATTGAGAAAAATTAGACCATACTTGCAGACATGCGCTTAAACACCGTATGGCAGCATTAAGCTTTACGGCTAAGCAGGAGATTTCGGCCCCAGCACCGCTATCTAGCGAACTGTACAACACAAAAGAACCTGACGTACCCGCGCATTAATGGGGAGGCAATAACCAGGATCCCAGCCCTGTCTTATTCGGTTACGCCACGCACAGCTCGCTGAGATGTACAATGAAAAATATCGGGGTCTCTTTGACCCTCGCGTCGCTTGGGAATAGGAGTGTTGCTATAGAAATGTAGTGATGTCGTCATCATGTGCAGCACACTAAGACCTAGGTCTACATTGCTGCCTCTAGCCTTTCTACTTCTTGTCAAGTAACGCACGTGCATATGACATGTTTTATGCCCAGAACAACAAAAGCAAGCTACATTAAAATGCAGGCAATCTAAGATGCTTTGTGTTCTTAGTTTTTAGAAAGTACTGTGATTAAACCTCTCGTAAGTTAATCTCCTCGAATTTCTTACGAGCATTTTAGATTCTAGGAGTTCATTTTTTGCTTGGCACAGGCATCGGGTGTGAAGCTACAAACTTCTTAAGCCTAAAAATATGTCGTCTTAGACATCCAAAATCTAGGTAATACCTTTCACACTCAAGCCTTCAGAAAACGGAAATTCTAGTTGTTGGTCAAGTCCACATTCCTTGCTCACCCTCGCTCCCCTTTACTCATCCCTTTTTGGATATCTTAATTTGTATTTGTTCAATACGGATATAACGTTTACTACGATATTCAATATTGATAATAATAAAATGGAACTTCCGAGAGCAAGCACAGGCTCATCGTTTTAACCCGGGTACACAAAAAAAAAGCGAAAATAAGCAGGCTTGCCCATCCTCACTCCTCGGAGCAAGAGTAAAAATAATGTAACCACGTTCCTATTCCAGGCAGCATATGCGCGCGGAAAAGGTGCGTTAACGCTAGTTACGCTGAGTCGCTAATGCTTTTGCGCATGATAGTAAAATGCACGGGTTGCGCGCTCTCTTCCACGAACATGAGCGTAAAGCCCCATCTACACTAAAAACTACTGTTTTTAGTTGACAATTTTATAGTTGACAACTATATTTGTTGGCATCTGCACTAGCAATTTTTCATATGTGACAATTTTTAATTGCCGAGAAAAAGCAAACCTGCTAGCTTTTGAGAAACTATAATTGCCACATAAAAATTGCCCAATTTGCTCCACTACAATTTGCTCTACACTAGCAAATAAAAATTTTCACATAAAAATTGTCAACTAAAAATTGTTAGTGGAGATGGGGCTTGTAGTTACTATTCACACGCGGAAAAGGTGCGCTCACGTGGGTTTGGGTTAGTGGTGCGCGGGCCAGTGCGAGTCCGTTAGCGCGCTCTCTTCCACAAACATTGGCGTAAGGTATTTACTATCCACGCGCGACCACGCGCGTACCAGCCACGCTTTCTCGTAGATCTTTTTCTCCAGTCGATCCTGTGGAGTACTTGCGGTGGGATCGTTGATGTCAATCAAACTGAGCCTGCGTGCCCTAGTCTCCTCCTCCTGTTCATCAACACCACTCCTAATGTTCAAGAACTGTAGAACTGGTAATGTGATGCCGCCGAATACTATCACGGACACGATGACTATGATGAGTGTCGTAGTGAGCATCATCTGACGGGGAATAGAGACGGTATTACGTACAGCGAGCGCGAACGCTATCGCCCCACGTAAACCTGAAAAAAACATCATATGCTGGAAATTTGCTGGAATAGTACGCGTTCTCCCAAGATTGAGGAAAAAAGTAAGGGGATAGATATTGAGAAATCGCCCTACGAAGATCGCAAGAAAGGACCACCCAATAAAACCAGGGTTCCATTGATGACTTGTGAACGCGAATACGGATAATCCGATATAGGTGAAAATGAAGTTTTCAGCCATGAAGTTCAAGAGCTCTAGCGTTTGTAGAGTCCTCGCTCGTGACTCGTCTGTGAGGTTTTTATATGTGTAATGCTGTTGGGTGATTCCACAGAATAGCACAGCGACGATACCCGACCAGTTTGCTATCTCTGCCATGAGGAACGTGCAATAAGACATCAAGAAAAGCAACGCCGTCTCAAGAATAGGAAAACTTCCTAGCTTGGTGAGCTTAGTGACAAGTGCATTGATGCAAGACATGCTGCAGCCGATGACGAACGAACCTGTAAATATAGCAACAAAATCACTGAGCGCTTGGGCACAAGACATCAAGTCAAACTCGCGCATCTCGCGTGGGTTGTACGCGAGGTAGCTCTCGATCGCACGATACAGCACTATCGCCACCGCGTCGTTCAGAACACTCTCTCCAAACACAAGTGCATACATGTCTACATCAACGTGGATATCGTGAAATATCGCTAGTACAGTGACGGGATCTGTAGCGGATATAAGCGCACCGAACAGCAAGCATTCTGGGTAATCGAAATCCTTCGTTACTCCTGTCCAGACATTAAACCCGTAGATTAAACTCCCAGTGGCGAAACACGAAATAGTCGTACCAAAGAACGCGTACGTCAGAATAGCTCCGAGATTACGAAAGAAGTAACGCTTCTGCATACTATAACCAGCGTAGAATATTATCGGTGGTAAAAGTACGTAAAAGAATATCTCAGGGTTAAAAGTTGCTCGGGATTCGATCTCATTTGTTTCATCAGGGGCCTGGGTTTGCGCGGGGAATCGAATACCCATCAGATTATAAGTATACTCCGTGCCGTTTATGTTCACCCAGACGCTCTGAGGTGCATTCGTGAGGTTATTGCAGTTCTTTATCTTGACTGATAGTGGCTGCTTGTGATGTCCGACCTCGGAATACTTGATCAAGGCGCCGACGACCACACCAATGATCATCGCAACCCCTGTCTCGTGAATGAACTTCAGCCTACGTATCTTGAATAGCCAAATAACGAGTATATCGACAATGAGTAAACCTATAAGGATCATGATACTTAGGCTGTCCGTGTTGTGCGAGTGTTCCATCTCATCTTCTCGCTTTCCTTCAAGTGTAGTCGGAGTCTCGAGTCCGTGAACAAGGGGGAAGAGTTGGACTATGAAAATCACAACAAGCGCAAAGTGCAACTTTTCGGCAAAGGAGGAACGCCCTTCTGCTCGCAAAAATCCCTGCTCTTTTTGATGTCGTGTCTTCATTGCAAATTGTGCCTTATTGTCCGACTATCTAGAGGATACTATTAACATGAAAGCTGCTGGAATGGTCTTGTTTCATCAGAAGATTGAACCCAACGGTAGTCTTCTTTACTCTTACGAACAAATAGTTTGAATCTTTAGTCAGAAAACCTAAACCAACGTGACGTTTTGTGGCATTTGTCAATGTCCGTAACTGTTCTCTTTCATTGTAAATGTTTAAGGTATCATTTTTGTTGGGAACTATTTCATTACCCAGTCTTGATTTTTGTCGTTTCGTTTGCAAGTGCAGGTGAATTTTTAATGAGATCCGCTGGCCACCTGTTTAGCTCCGCGTTTTTAGGTTCAACTAGTGCTGGTGGCACTACTTCTCTATGTTTGTTCAGTTTTTATTCAAACAAATGAAACTTATTATCTCTGTTCACACCGGATGTAATCCGATGATCTGGATGCGCTTCAGATGGCCACACATGCTCATAGCAGTCCCTATTTCTTGTGACGGAGTCAGGCACACTTCTCTCTGTTATTTCTCGCTATATAGAGATAAAAACATTTGCGACTACGAAACAGACCTGTAGGGAAACCTATGTAGTTTGTATTTTTCTCAAACTAACACTATATATATATATATATATATAATATATATAATATATAATATATAATATATAATATATAATATATATATATATATATATATATATATATATATATATATATATATATATATATATATATATATATATATATATATATATATATATATATATATTGAAGCAAGCCGCTCCATTTTTGTTTCTCTTTCACTATTTCATTTTAGTATAAAATGAACAGCCAAAAATTAGGTTTGCCTTAAATACTTTTAAGTATTTAAGGAATAAAATTGCATTAAAAATAATTAGATTTAAAAAAAAATATTAAACATTGTGTGACGCGAAGTATAGTACCAATAAGACAATTATTACTTGCTTCCATATGCAAGTTATACACAAGTCCCATTTTTATTTTGTAAGCTTTTAACGTTATATATAAGTTTGGCGCGGGCGAAAATCCGTGTTGACAAATTTTGGAACATACACTTCAATCTGACTTTACGCCCCTCCGAGGCAACTACTCCTGATAGTATGTTCCCAGAAAATATTATTCCTGGTTTCAGTTTGTCATTTTATTTTAGCATTCAAAATAAATCAATTTGATAATATAAATTGAATAATGATATGAAAACATGAACAGGTTATTCAGGCAAAACTCATGCCATCTTATTCTGAATATTGGCAGACATAATAGAAATTAAGGAAATTTCACTTTAGATTGAGATAATTTGAATTGCCTTTCTATACGAATTAGTAATAATTTATTAGCACATGAAAAAATATCAGTGGGAGTAACAAAATAATAGGGCTAAATTTGGTGGGCTACATGTAAACTGCATTGATACCGTTGAACCATCAGAAAAAATGACAATATCTATGACAAATCTCTCTACCATGAAAACAGTGCATAGCCAATCTTACATTTTTAAACGGCAATTATTGTATACCAATCTTTTTGTGACATACGTTCTCCAAAACCGAACTTTGAAAAAAAGTTAATAAATCAAACTTATGCTTGAAATGCTGAAATTTATGAGAACGATGGATATTGCGGGGTTTCAAGAGTTGCAATTGTTTCTTTAGTTTAGCTAGCCAACAATGACCCAGAAAACCCTTTCACCCAGCTCTAGAATCCTGTTACTAGTCATACAACCATCTACCACTATGTAGAAATCTTATTCATTGAGTATTTGTAGCTTTTTGCTCCAGTTATTGACTGCCATACATCAAAGCTTTGGCTTTTTTCCTGGAACATTATCTTGATCAAGCATCTGTCGTTTAGCTGCCTTCGCCTTCCTTTCTAGTTGCTTGACTGCCATGTTGTCATCCTTTGACGGATCTGTCCACAGGGAACAGTTTTTACACTGAGAACAACCCTTTCCAGGATCCCGCGCATGCTGACAAAAGTGGTTATAGCTTATCCCAGGCTTACGGCACACATAGCATTGTGTAGTTCCACAGCGACACGTCATTTTATTGCAGCCATCAGACTTAGTAAACTCACAGCCACATTTGTGACACTTGCGGATCTTCGCCATGGTCATTCTCTCCTCATACGATATCCGCAAGTCTTTCTCTCCTTTTTTCTCAATCTCAGAGCACTTGAGTCCAAAGTGGTCAGACCAGTTCTCTTTGCAGTGCCTGCAGGTCTCTTTACCACATTTCTGATTTAGACACTTGAAAATTTTGTTCCCAGATGGAAGAACTGCTGCAAACTCACAGCTTGGGCAGCGCACCAGGTCTTCCATCTCTGCCAGAGACAGCGCCTCTTCCTGTAGCCGGTCTTCATACTTTGACAGGATATTCTCTGGGAGAGTTTTCTTTAGTTGACTCAAGGGGAAGCTACTGTTGCATTCTGATGTCATGCACATTAGTGTGGCTTTTCCCTGACCAAACACAGACTCTTTGGCATAGTTCATTAAACAGTTCTCACAAAACAAGTGTCCATCAAGACACTGTACCATATCCTCAAAAGCCACATCACAATAGCAACATCCACACTCTATGGTCTGCCCCTGTTCAACATACTGCTTCTCGTTGATCTCTACAGCAAGCTTCCTATCCACCTCTGTCACCTTACTCTTCTTGTAACTTGAAATAAAGTCCACTTCTTTCTGCAGGTTGGGGAAAACTGGCAAGGAGCTGAACCTCTGAGCTCTTTTTCCCTTTAAAAGTTTCATTGGATAAACTCCTGATGGTAAAGGGGATTTCCTTGCATTTGTGGCAATGGTTGATCTATTCATTGGAGAGTTATAGCTTGAATATGATGGATATGAAACAGCGTATGGCAAACTTTCTTCAATTTTCTTCCATGCAGGGGCATAGTGGTGGTTGTATTTTGTCAAGATTGCCCTGATGTCTCGTACAGACACCATAGGGTACTCATTCTCAAGTAAGCGTGTACACTCCATTATATAATGATATGAAACCATAGAACTGTATTCCTTGAAATAGTCCACATTCACATCATCTTTCACAACATCCTTGACCTCAGAAGAAGTGGATGGTTTGCAGTCTTGCTTTGGGTATCCTGGTGTCTCCAGGAGACGGTTACAAGCATGGTTTACAATGTCATGAACAGGGAGCAGCACACACTGTTGGAGAATTCCCCGGAGAAAGTCATGCTGCACATCACAAAACAGGTTTTTCACCTCTAAAAAAGCCTGTTCAAGAGGAGGTAAGGATACTTGGGCAAACGGTGGAAGAGGTGGAGGTGGTGGTACAGGAGTTTGCGGTGGTGAATGTCTTGGAGGAGGCTGTGTTATGGAAGGATGAGCCAGCCCATGTACCTCCACAGTGTGTCTCGACGAGAATGCTGCCTCTTGTAATGGTGGTCCGTTTGCAGGCTTCAGAGGTAGAGCTGGTGGAGTATCATTAATAAACAACAGTTCTTTACCATCGCGAGTTGATGCTGACACGTACAACAAGTCATCGTTATCATCATTATTATCACTATCATAATCTAAACTGTTAACCTGAATGCTTGATGAACTTGAGGACCGCGATAAGGTACTCTTCGAATAGGTTGTTTCTGGCGTTAGTAAGTCATCTTCGTCATCGCTAAAGGAATTGCGTTCAATGCTTGTATCCCTCCTTAACGCTTTATCATTCCATGCATTTGGTGCACCCTGGAAATTATGCAGTACTTCGACTGGTCTGTCGTCTTCGTTGTTTGAAGGTAATGCAAGTAGTCGATCGATGGCAGTCGGAAGAATCATTTCAGGGTTGCCCTGCATTCTCTCATGCACTTCTTGAATGCAATTTGAGAGTACTCTGTCACTCCACTGTGGAAACATGGGCCGCAAGGCTTCCAGTATTACGGCTCTGTCCTCCATTGTTACAAACAAAATATCAAAATTAATGGCAGCTTCCAAGAAATAAGCCAAGCATGCGAGAAATCTCTTGAAAATGGCGGAAAAACAAAAGTTAATACAAAACCAGCCAATCAGCGGCCCTTGAATGGCTGCCTCAGTTTTCAATCCAAACCAATCACACTCTTTATACTATGATAGTATCCTGTTTTTGATTGGTTTTCCTTTTGGCTGAGCCCCGGCTTTTAGAGACAGCGGATTCTGTCAGTATACAAAAGTTCCTAAAAATAGAAATGAGGAGAAGACAGGATTTCGACGACTAAAACTCACAAAAACAACACAAATGGCGCATTGGTTTCACAGAAATCCAATCAAAGCTACTGCTCCTGTATCTTTCGAGTCCCTTCGTTCGACAGTGACAAATTCCGCGGCTGGGAAAATCATAACGTGAGTTTTATTTTGTGCTAAATACAAATCTGTCATAAACATGGTAAGCTTACTTATATAGCACGATTCTATATTTTGCCATATTTTTTTTTTATTCAGAGAAACATAGTTGCAAAAAGTCACCATTATCTATAGAAGAAGTTATCTGCAAATTTAGCATATATATGTACACCCGTTCTATAAAAGGGTTGTTGAAATGCAAACATTACAAAGACTTGTACTTTTAAATATATATTGTATATTAACAAATTAGTTGATTGCTATTAATAGCTGATATTGGGCTCATTTTACTATGCTGTAGATTACTTTAGCGATCAATTTTGGATGCCACGCAGTAGTAGGATTTTGGCGCAGCTGGCACAAGTTTTTCATCATCCCAAATTTCATTCCAAAATGGCGCAAAAGTCTCCGCCAAGCCTCGCGACCTGCACATGTGCGAGTTTGCCCAAGACTCCTTGCACACACGAACACGACCACACCCACCTGTCAATCACTTTGTCACGTGATGGCCACGCCCACCTGTCAATCACTTTGTCACGTGACGGACACGCCCACCTGTCAATCACTTTGTCAAAAAACCTGTCAATCACTTTGTCACGTGATGGCCACGCCCACTTGTCAATCACTTTGTCACGTGACGGCCACGCCCACCTGTCAATCACTTTGTAAAAACCTGTCAATCACTTTGTCACGTGACGGCCACGCCCACCTGTCAATCATTTTGACAAGAACCTGTCAATCACTTTGTCACGTGACGGCCACGCCCACCTGTCAATCACTTTGTCACGTGACGGCCACGCCCATTTGATCGTCGAAAATGGCGTGATGAGTTCGGTCGGTTAGGTGGAGGGGTGTGGGCCGGGGTTTACACTTCCGAGCTAATTTGACCAGAGAGAGATGTCCCTCCCAGAGGTCCTCATACCAGCCCTAGGTTACCATGGAGATGAAAATGATTCTTGTGAGAGACTCTCTGGGGGAACACCCCCCCTCACGTGACTGTGGGGGTGAGAAATAAGAGATTGAGTTTTTGACGGTGTCCCTGTGGGAGGCCCCAGCTAGGAGTATGAAAAGTGAGGGTGAATTTTTTTCATACCACGCCACGTCTCAGGTCCTAGACTACCATGGAGATGAGAATGACTCCTGTGGTGGGTTGATGGAACTCCTGCGGAGGAGGTTGTGAAGGATGGGGGTGAGTCCTCTTTACACCACTGAGAAGCGTCTCAATGTTCTACCAACACAGACTGGTGAAGACGTGTCGGAGTTGTCCCACCAGACCCCCAATGGGATTCTGGAATCTTGGTTTAAAGACATAACTGGTTTGATAGAAATGGAAAACCTGAAGGTGAAAGATCTGAAAGCCCTCGCCAAGGAGCGAGGTATCCCAAGATATTACTGGATGCGGAGAGACGAGCTCGTCGGGGCGCTGACCAGCACGTCACCACCACCACCACCCCGACGGGTCCCTCTACCCAAACTTATCAAAGGGCTACCACGTCCGCCTGATATTATCCCATCCAACGCGTCGGAGAGTATTCTCGACGGTCCGATACCTGAGATTGATGTCCCCATTCTCAAACCCTCCAAACCCACACGGAGTTCCCACGTCCAATCACTTAAGCATTTTGCAAACAGGGAAGTCAACTCGATCAAGAGCGAGTTAGATGAGTTTGCGGATTGGATACTATCTTATGTCCCTGAGCCCATCAAAAAGACCGCCAAAGAGGCTGTAGATAAACGGGTCAAACGTCTGAAGGAGAGGATTAAGCGTTTACACGGGGAAGCGGAAGATCGCTTCACACCCAAGGAGCAAAAGACGGCGTTGAAGGGATATCTTAAGACTTATGGGATAGCCGGACAGGAGGGTTACGGTCCCAAGGAGTTTATCACCAAGATCAGACCAAAGGTTATCAAACTCGTCAATGACCGAAAGAAGCCCATCAAGGTCAAGTTTGTCTTTACCTGCAGGTATATAAAAGAAGATCTGGCTACAGGTCAGATTGAGGAGGAGCTGGGATATCATCATACAGAAAAGCCTGAGATCGTGACGGAGTCGACTGATTTCTCTGATTTGTTTAATGTAATGACGAATCCTTTGATCGGATTAGTCGAAAAGTTCCAGAAGCAAGGCTCTGGGTGGCAGTTTGATCGGGTGGAGTACTTTGATATTAACATTGATCCCTTTGATCCTCTCTCCGGGAGCTCGTATGTTGAACTACCAAAGGAGTTAGCGGTAAAGAAGGCGATCATCAATGTGAGGAATGAGAATGATCACAAGTGTTTCAAGTGGGCGGTAACCTCCGCCGTGTACCCCAAGAGGGATAACCCTCAAAGACTCAGTAGAAAGATGATGGAGAACTCTGAGAGATTCGACTGGTCGGGGATAGAGTTCCCCGTCTCGTTGAGACAGATCGACAAGTTTGAGAGACAGAACCCACATACAGTCAATGTGTTTACGTATGAGGAGAAGAAAATATGTCCATTGAGGATCAGTGGGAAGGATCCATTCAATGCAATCAATCTACTTCTCATCTCAAACGGCGAGACGAGTCATTACTGCTGGATAAAGGACGTGATGTCGTTAGTGTCTAGTCAAATTGATAAGTATCACCATACCCGATTCCTATGTTTTAGGTGTCTAAACTCGTTTCGGTGTAAAAAGGCGTTGGAGAAACATTACGAGTACTGCTCAAAGAACGAGTCGGTCAGGATAGAGATGCCGATGGATAAAGACGGTAAGCCCCTTTACACTAGATTCGTGAACTTTAACAGAAAGATGCGGGTCCCCTTTGTTGTCTACGCAGACTTTGAGAGCTTCACAGAGAATATAGACACTTGCTCCCCAGATGAGAGCAGGAGTTTCACTAAACAATATCAGAAACACAAACCGTCAGGCTTCTGCTATCTCATCAAATGCAGCATTGATGACGGTGTGTTTTCACCCAAGCTGGTTCAGAGGACGGTCCAAGGGTCTGCCGAGGATGTCGCGCAGCTGTTTGTGGAGTCTCTCGAGTCAGACATCAAGGAGATTTACAATAAGTTCAAGTTCCCCAAGGAGGTGGAGATGACGCGGGAGGATGAGATGAACTATGACAATGCCACTCACTGCCACATCTGTGGGGGTGAGTTAGGAGAGGACAAGGTTTTGGACCATTGCCACCTCACCGGAAAGTACAGAGGTGCTGCTCACAACGCATGCAACCTTCGATTTAGAGCTCCAAAGTTCTTTCCTGTTCTATTTCACAACCTGTCTGGATACGATTCACACTTGTTTGTCAAGAATCTTGGTACGTCGGAGGGTAAAATAAACTGCATACCTAATAACGAGGAGAAGTATATCTCTTTCACAAAACAGGTTGTGGTCGACAGGTTTACGAACAAAGAGGGCAAACAGGTTGACGTTAAGCGTGATATCAGGTTTATCGACAGTTTCAAGTTCATGTCCGCTAGCCTCGACAGTCTAGTGAAGAATTTACCGAGAGAGTCTTTCAAGAACCTCATGATTCACTACAAGGGGGAACAGTTACAGCTGTTGTTGAGGAAGGGCGTCTTCCCATACGACTGGTTCTGTAACTTTGATCAACTAGACGCTATCCAACTTCCGCCTAAAGAAGCGTTTTACTCGACTCTCAACGATACGGACATATCGGAGGAAGATTACCAACACGCGCAAAAAGTGTGGGAAACCTTCAAGATGAGCACCATGAGGGATTACCACGATCTCTATCTTGAGTCGGACGTGCTCCTGTTGGCAGACGTTTTCGAGAACTTTAGAGATGTCTGTCTCGAGAACTATGGCCTGGACCCAGCCTGGTACTACACAGCACCCGGACTGGCTTGGGATGCAGCCCTAAAGATCACAAGGGTAGAGTTGGAGTTGCTGACCGATTGCGATATGTTACTCATGTTTGAGGAGGGTATTCGCGGAGGTGTCTCCATGATATCCACCAGACATAGTAAGGCAAACAACCCCTACATGAGAGAGTACGATCCCAACCTACCGACAAAGTACATTACCTACCTGGATGCAAACAACTTGTACGGCTGGGCGATGAGTAAACCTCTGCCCACTCACGGGTTCAGATGGATGACGGACCAAGAGCTGAAGGAGTGGGGACGTCACCCATGCGTCGTGGAGGTTGACATGGCGTATCCACGTCACCTTCATGATTCACATGATGACTACCCGTTAGCTCCAGAGAGCATCAAGATTAACAAGGTAGGCAAGTTGATCCCAAACCTCAACGACAAAACAAAGTACGTCGTCCATCATGAGACTCTGAAACTTTATGAAAGTCTTGGGTTAAAAGTCACGAAGGTTCATAGGGGTATCACCTTTGAGGAGTCTGGATGGTTGAAGACCTACATTGACCTAAACACGAGCCTCAGAGCAAAAGCGACAAACGATTTCGAGAAAGATTTTTTCAAGTTAATGAACAACTCTGTTTTCGGGAAAACCATGGAGAACATTAGAAACAGGGTGGACATCCGGCTGATCACAAACGAGAAACAGGCTAGGAAACTAATATCAAAGCCTAATTACAAGCATCGTACCATCTTTTGTGAAAACCTTGCGGCTATCCACATGAGGAAGACGAGACTGGTTTTCAACAAGCCCGTCTACTTGGGTATGTGTATCCTGGATCTGAGTAAGAATCTCATGTATGATTTTCACTACGGTTACGTTAAACCAAAGTATGGTGACAAGGCAAAGTTGCTGTTTACAGACACGGATAGTCTGATGTACGAGATAGAGACGGAGGATTTTTACAAGGACATTAGCGGTGATGTGAGATCCATGTTTGACACAAGCAACTATCCAAGGAATCACCCGTCTGGCATCGAGTCAGGGTTGAACAAGAAGATCATTGGCATGTTCAAGGATGAGACTGGAGGTCTACAAATCACAGAGTTCGTCGGGCTGAGAGCTAAACTCTACTCGTACAGGATGGACGGTGGTGGAGAAGCGAAGAAATGCAAGGGTGTCAAGAGGGCAGTCGTCAAGAAGAGCATCGGTTTCGATGACTACAAGGATTGCTTGTTTGGTAAGGAGCCTCAGATGAGGATGATGAATGTCATCAGGAGTCATGGACACAATGTCTACACCGAGACGGTGAACAAGAGGGCGCTATCTCACGAGGACGACAAGAGAATCATCTGTGACGATGGTATTCACACCCACGCTCACGGTTATCTCGGGAGTGTCTGAGACAACCAACAGAGTGTGCTGACGAGAAAGTACGAGTCTACTTAAATCCTACGAAGCATACTTTTAAAACACTTTAGTGTTATGCTCCTACCATCTCGGATGACAGTACTTGCTAGCAGTCTCCTCACAGTTGCTAAGCAATTCATGCTAACACCGTCACAGGAGATCTTAAAATCCTGCGGAGGACCCTCAACCATGATTGTGAAGGGTGGAGACTGCTCCTCTCCACACAGTGTGAAAATAATGAGCTTTTTCACACCACATCGCTGAGGAGGCCTAAAGGTGTTGCGGCTACAACAAAGATGGGAGACGCTCTGAGGAAGGTGGTGATCAAGAGACGTCTGTTCCTTGACCCCAAATACTTGGACAGTGAAATAATGAACCACGTCAGGGATGAGATCGTCAGTACGGTGGTGGGGGAGTGCACGAGGGAGCTCGGGTGGGTCCTCTCGGTGGGACGCTTGACGGAGGTTGTCAATGTTCGTGACACCATCTTTAGAGTGAGTTTTGAGGTGGAGACGTTGAGGCCGCGGGTTGGGGGTGAGCTTGTTGGGGAGGTGCGGATGGTCTGGGCCGGCGGTGTCCTCTTGGAGGTTTCAGATATACAAAAGGTTGTGATCCCGTCTACCTCTCTCGACGGGTACGTCTTTGAGGCGTGCTCCAACTGCTACGTGAGGGAGGGTGAGAGGATTAAGGAGGGCGACACTGTTCTCGTCACAGTAACAACGGTCAGGTATGGTGAGAGAGGTTTCAGCTGCTTGGGTGTCATCTCTGAGAGGGCACCTAACACAAAGTGTCAAAAGGATTTGAAGAAAGTGTTCTAGAGACGCGGCAGGTTCAGCAGGATGGAGCGGTTCGGGGTAGACGTCGACGGTGTGATGGCATACGCGGCACGGGTGGGTCTTGTAGAAGTTGTCGAAAAGTATGCAGAGTATGATGCGGTAGACCTCGACTGGGCTATGGTCCAAGCGGTGGTGGGAGGTCACGTTGAGATTGTTGAGATGTGTGAAGAGTGGGGTGCTACAGACTTTGAAGAGACCATGGAGGCTGCGGCGCGGGAGGGGCATGAAGAGGTTGTTGAACTGTGTGTAGAGTTTGGTGCGAGAGACCTTAGGAGAGCCTTGGTGGCTGCAGCGCGTGGTGGTCACGTTGACGTTCTACATCTTCTCCAGGAGTGTGGTCTGAGAGACTTTGGTGATGCCTCAGCAGCTGCAGTGATGGTGGGTAATGATCTCGTGGCTGATGTGTGTGAGGAGCTAGGTGAGAACCTTTACGACGACATTGACGATGCCACGACGCTGGCGGTCACCCTGGGAGACGTTGAGACTGTCAAGAGATGCAGGGAGGCGGGGGTTGAATCGTATGAGAGAGCCCTGCGCGGAGTAGCCACCGGCTGTCACACGGGGGTTGTCAAGATGCTGCTGGGTTGGGGAGCAAAGAGTTTTGGGCGGACTATGAGATTCATGGCGTGTCACCTCCCCAGGAGACTCAAAGGTTTGTACCCAGCTTACGGTTGGGGTGAGGTGCATGAGGAGCTTTTCAGACACCACCACAAGCGAAAGTTCTTCAAGGTTTTGGAGGAGGAGCTCATGCCAATCACCTGAAATCCAGATAGGTTTTGGGATTGGTGTTTGGATGAGGAGGAGAAGAGCCGGTTGGCGGAGAGTCTCGTATTGGCAGATCAACACTCCATCGATGGGGTTCTGGAATCTTGGTCTAAAGACATGATTGGTTTAGAGAAATGAGGGAACAAACAGCAGATCGGTCAGAGTACCTTACCGTGGGTGATCTGATGACACTCCCCGTGAAACGAGACTGCCGGGGTAACCTGATATGTCATCATAATAAAAGAAAGACGCGATGCAGAGAGTGCGGCGGCGGTAGTGTCTGTGAGCATGGACGGACAAGATACGTTTGCAAAGACTGTAAAGGGGGAGGGATATGTGAGCACGGCAAGCACAAGTCTATTTGCAGGCTGTGTGGGGGATCTCGGATATGTGAGCACAACAGACAGAGACAATTCTGTAAACCATGTGGAGGGTCTCAAATATGCGGGCACGGCGAACGAAAGGGTCGTTGCAAGATGTGCATCGTGAATTGACGTTGACCCACCCAGTTTTGTAACACGTCCTACGTCACAAAACATCGACTTGCCTGACGTTACTCTCAAGAACCTCCCTAGTTATGCCAAAGAGCCTACTCAGTTGTGCTCAAGAGCTTGCTCAGGTGTGTTCAAGAGCTTGCTTAGTTGTACTCAAGAGCTTGCTCAGTTGTGTTCAGTTGTGCTCAAGAGTTTGCTCAGGTGTGCTCAAGAGCTTGCTCAGGTGTACTCAATATCTATCTTGGTTATGCTCGAGATCCTACTTATTTCTCCCCGATACTTCTTTGATTTTAGTGCACTCTCCTCCAAGATAACACTAAAGTGTTTTAAAAGTATGCTTCGTAGGATTTAAGTAGACTCGTACTTTCTCGTCAGCACACTCTGTTGGTTGTCTCAGACACTCCCGAGATAACCGTGAGCGTGGGTGTGAATACCATCGTCACAGATGATTCTCTTGTCGTCCTCGTGAGATAGCGCCCTCTTGTTCACCGTCTCGGTGTAGACATTGTGTCCATGACTCCTGATGACATTCATCATCCTCATCTGAGGCTCCTTACCAAACAAGCAATCCTTGTAGTCATCGAAACCGATGCTCTTCTTGACGACTGCCCTCTTGACACCCTTGCATTTCTTCGCTTCTCCACCACCGTCCATCCTGTACGAGTAGAGTTTAGCTCTCAGCCCGACGAACTCTGTGATTTGTAGACCTCCAGTCTCATCCTTGAACATGCCAATGATCTTCTTGTTCAACCCTGACTCGATGCCAGACGGGTGATTCCTTGGATAGTTGCTTGTGTCAAACATGGATCTCACATCACCGCTAATGTCCTTGTAAAAATCCTCCGTCTCTATCTCGTACATCAGACTATCCGTGTCTGTAAACAGCAACTTTGCCTTGTCACCATACTTTGGTTTAACGTAACCGTAGTGAAAATCATACATGAGATTCTTACTCAGATCCAGGATACACATACCCAAGTAGACGGGCTTGTTGAAAACCAGTCTCGTCTTCCTCATGTGGATAGCCGCAAGGTTTTCACAAAAGATGGTACGATGCTTGTAATTAGGCTTTGATATTAGTTTCCTAGCCTGTTTCTCGTTTGTGATCAGCCGGATGTCCACCCTGTTTCTAATGTTCTCCATGGTTTTCCCGAAAACAGAGTTGTTCATTAACTTGAAAAAATCTTTCTCGAAATCGTTTGTCGCTTTTGCTCTGAGGCTCGTGTTTAGGTCAATGTAGGTCTTCAACCATCCAGACTCCTCAAAGGTGATACCCCTATGAACCTTCGTGACTTTTAACCCAAGACTTTCATAAAGTTTCAGAGTCTCATGATGGACGACGTACTTTGTTTTGTCGTTGAGGTTTGGGATCAACTTGCCTACCTTGTTAATCTTGATGCTCTCTGGAGCTAACGGGTAGTCATCATGTGAATCATGAAGGTGACGTGGATACGCCATGTCAACCTCCACGACGCATGGGTGACGTCCCCACTCCTTCAGCTCTTGGTCCGTCATCCATCTGAACCCGTGAGTGGGCAGAGGTTTACTCATCGCCCAGCCGTACAAGTTGTTTGCATCCAGGTAGGTAATGTACTTTGTCGGTAGGTTGGGATCGTACTCTCTCATGTAGGGGTTGTTTGCCTTACTATGTCTGGTGGATATCATGGAGACACCTCCGCGAATACCCTCCTCAAACATGAGTAACATATCGCAATCGGTCAGCAACTCCAACTCTACCCTTGTGATCTTTAGGGCTGCATCCCAAGCCAGTCCGGGTGCTGTGTAGTACCAGGCTGGGTCCAGGCCATAGTTCTCGAGACAGACATCTCTAAAGTTCTCGAAAACGTCTGCCAACAGGAGCACGTCCGACTCAAGATAGAGATCGTGGTAATCCCTCATGGTGCTCATCTTGAAGGTTTCCCACACTTTTTGCGCGTGTTGGTAATCTTCCTCCGATATGTCCGTATCGTTGAGAGTCGAGTAAAACGCTTCTTTAGGCGGAAGTTGGATAGCGTCTAGTTGATCAAAGTTACAGAACCAGTCGTATGGGAAGACGCCCTTCCTCAACAACAGCTGTAACTGTTCCCCCTTGTAGTGAATCATGAGGTTCTTGAAAGACTCTCTCGGTAAATTCTTCACTAGACTGTCGAGGCTAGCGGACATGAACTTGAAACTGTCGATAAACCTGATATCACGCTTAACGTCAACCTGTTTGCCCTCTTTGTTCGTAAACCTGTCGACCACAACCTGTTTTGTGAAAGAGATATACTTCTCCTCGTTATTAGGTATGCAGTTTATTTTACCCTCCGACGTACCAAGATTCTTGACAAACAAGTGTGAATCGTATCCAGACAGGTTGTGAAATAGAACAGGAAAGAACTTTGGAGCTCTAAATCGAAGGTTGCATGCGTTGTGAGCAGCACCTCTGTACTTTCCGGTGAGGTGGCAATGGTCCAAAACCTTGTCCTCTCCTAACTCACCCCCACAGATGTGGCAGTGAGTGGCATTGTCATAGTTCATCTCATCCTCCCGCGTCATCTCCACCTCCTTGGGGAACTTGAACTTATTGTAAATCTCCTTGATGTCTGACTCGAGAGACTCCACAAACAGCTGCGCGACATCCTCGGCAGACCCTTGGACCGTCCTCTGAACCAGCTTGGGTGAAAACACACCGTCATCAATGCTGCATTTGATGAGATAGCAGAAGCCTGACGGTTTGTGTTTCTGATATTGTTTAGTGAAACTCCTGCTCTCATCTGGGGAGCAAGTGTCTATATTCTCTGTGAAGCTCTCAAAGTCTGCGTAGACAACAAAGGGGACCCGCATCTTTCTGTTAAAGTTCACGAATCTAGTGTAAAGGGGCTTACCGTCTTTATCCATCGGCATCTCTATCCTGACCGACTCGTTCTTTGAGCAGTACTCGTAATGTTTCTCCAACGCCTTTTTACACCGAAACGAGTTTAGACACCTAAAACATAGGAATCGGGTATGGTGATACTTATCAATTTGACTAGACACTAACGACATCACGTCCTTTATCCAGCAGTAATGA
Source organism: Nematostella vectensis (assembly GCF_932526225.1). Classification (NCBI taxonomy): domain Eukaryota; kingdom Metazoa; phylum Cnidaria; class Anthozoa; order Actiniaria; family Edwardsiidae; genus Nematostella; species Nematostella vectensis. Next base: position 3,677,723 of record NC_064040.1, read on the forward strand.
CTCGTCTCGCCGTTTGAGATGAGAAGTAGATTGATTGCATTGAATGGATCCTTCCCACTGATCCTCAATGGACATATTTTCTTCTCCTCATACGTAAACACATTGACTGTATGTGGGTTCTGTCTCTCAAACTTGTCGATCTGTCTCAACGAGACGGGGAACTCTATCCCCGACCAGTCGAATCTCTCAGAGTTCTCCATCATCTTTCTACTGAGTCTTTGAGGGTTATCCCTCTTGGGGTACACGGCGGAGGTTACCGCCCACTTGAAACACTTGTGATCATTCTCATTCCTCACATTGATGATCGCCTTCTTTACCGCTAACTCCTTTGGTAGTTCAACATACGAGCTCCCGGAGAGAGGATCAAAGGGATCAATGTTAATATCAAAGTACTCCACCCGATCAAACTGCCACCCAGAGCCTTGCTTCTGGAACTTTTCGACTAATCCGATCAAAGGATTCGTCATTACATTAAACAAATCAGAGAAATCAGTCGACTCCGTCACGATCTCAGGCTTTTCTGTATGATGATATCCCAGCTCCTCCTCAATCTGACCTGTAGCCAGATCTTCTTTTATATACCTGCAGGTAAAGACAAACTTGACCTTGATGGGCTTCTTTCGGTCATTGACGAGTTTGATAACCTTTGGTCTGATCTTGGTGATAAACTCCTTGGGACCGTAACCCTCCTGTCCGGCTATCCCATAAGTCTTAAGATATCCCTTCAACGCCGTCTTTTGCTCCTTGGGTGTGAAGCGATCTTCCGCTTCCCCGTGTAAACGCTTAATCCTCTCCTTCAGACGTTTGACCCGTTTATCTACAGCCTCTTTGGCGGTCTTTTTGATGGGCTCAGGGACATAAGATAGTATCCAATCCGCAAACTCATCTAACTCGCTCTTGATCGAGTTGACTTCCCTGTTTGCAAAATGCTTAAGTGATTGGACGTGGGAACTCCGTGTGGGTTTGGAGGGTTTGAGAATGGGGACATCAATCTCAGGTATCGGACCGTCGAGAATACTCTCCGACGCGTTGGATGGGATAATATCAGGCGGACGTGGTAGCCCTTTGATAAGTTTGGGTAGAGGGACCCGTCGGGGTGGTGGTGGTGGTGACGTGCTGGTCAGCGCCCCGACGAGCTCGTCTCTCCGCATCCAGTAATATCTTGGGATACCTCGCTCCTTGGCGAGGGCTTTCAGATCTTTCACCTTCAGGTTTTCCATTTCTATCAAACCAGTTATGTCTTTAAACCAAGATTCCAGAATCCCATTGGGGGTCTGGTGGGACAACTCCGACACGTCTTCACCAGTCTGTGTTGGTAGAACATTGAGACGCTTCTCAGTGGTGTAAAGAGGACTCACCCCCATCCTTCACAACCTCCTCCGCAGGAGTTCCATCAACCCACCACAGGAGTCATTCTCATCTCCATGGTAGTCTAGGACCTGAGACGTGGCGTGGTATGAAAAAAATTCACCCTCACTTTTCATACTCCTAGCTGGGGCCTCCCACAGGGACACCGTCAAAAACTCAATCTCTTATTTCTCACCCCCACAGTCACGTGAGGGGGGGTGTTCCCCCAGAGAGTCTCTCACAAGAATCATTTTCATCTCCATGGTAACCTAGGGCTGGTATGAGGACCTCTGGGAGGGACATCTCTCTCTGGTCAAATTAGCTCGGAAGTGTAAACCCCGGCCCACACCCCTCCACCTAACCGACCGAACTCATCACGCCATTTTCGACGATCAAATGGGCGTGGCCGTCACGTGACAAAGTGATTGACAGGTGGGCGTGGCCGTCACGTGACAAAGTGATTGACAGGTTCTTGTCAAAATGATTGACAGGTGGGCGTGGCCGTCACGTGACAAAGTGATTGACAGGTTTTTACAAAGTGATTGACAGGTGGGCGTGGCCGTCACGTGACAAAGTGATTGACAAGTGGGCGTGGCCATCACGTGACAAAGTGATTGACAGGTTTTTTGACAAAGTGATTGACAGGTGGGCGTGTCCGTCACGTGACAAAGTGATTGACAGGTGGGCGTGGCCATCACGTGACAAAGTGATTGACAGGTGGGTGTGGTCGTGTTCGTGTGTGCAAGGAGTCTTGGGCAAACTCGCACATGTGCAGGTCGCGAGGCTTGGCGGAGACTTTTGCGCCATTTTGGAATGAAATTTGGGATGATGAAAAACTTGTGCCAGCTGCGCCAAAATCCTACTACTCACGCACCTTCGACTGTATGTCGTGCACCTTTGGTTTGATTGCATTTCATTGACTCCTGGCTATTTTTGAGCTGAATTTACAAAAAAACAGACTGAAAACAGATACCCCCCCCCTATTCTGAGTTTTATACAGCCCGTCAAAGTCAAACACAGCTGCACCTAGTCAGCGGTATCCAAGCTTTTCAACAGTGCTTTGCGGTCCCCACTTATAATCCCTCGTCGTTGTGCTGAAGCCAGCACAAGTTGATGGTTGCTTGTATTTTTCATCAAAAATACAGCTATGAGCATATTAGGAGAGTGTCTCAGGACATCATGAAGTCTTTTGGGGCATAATTGAGTGCTTTGCTTATGGATATTTACAAGCAAAGGTGGATTCATGATGATTTTTTCTTGTTTGGCTTTGCCTGGATGAGAAAATAATTTTCTAATGAATCACCACAGCTCTCCTAAATGCTGTCTTTTCTGAAACCAAATTGATTCCAAAATTGTTTACACTGCTATTCTGGGTCTGTATGACCTGGAATTGATTTGTTTGGCTTCGGGTTGAAAAGACTTATAAAAAACCATCTGACTTTGGGGAGAGGAGTGCTGGCTGGCCCTCCCCTCGTGGATTTTCCCCTGGATCTCCCAGAAGGCTTTGCAATACGTAAAGACATCTTCGTGGTTGTACAATCCTTCAAGGAGTGGACATTGTGTTTTGAGGCCATGGAAATGTACCTGGAGGATCAGAATAAAGGTATCTATTTGTGTCTTGAGCTGTGTTTGCTGATCTCTCTCCCTTGTGTGGTATTTTGAGCGTTTTATTGAGAGGGGTGATCTGCTTTTCTCTCCTTGTTCGATTTGAGATTTGTCAAAGAACCTGTGCTATTATCTGGCTTAAGAGTAGATGCCAACACCTTGGTTGGATGCATATCTGCAAGACCATTTATCCCTTAGACTGATGCCTGAGTATCTTCATCTTGTTGTGTTTATTTTGCATTTATGAATTTTTTGGGTTGTGGGTACTTCCCAAAGCCGGTACAGGCCGGTTGAGGGGTCAATGTGTTTAAGGTAGATTCTACACATTTGCACAATATCACGAAATATCTATAGCCATGCACCTCTTCTTTAGCAAGTCCTGCCTAGGTGAAGTAACAATTATAATAAATTACTATGATTAATAGGAAGCATTTTCCTCATCCTCAGGGACCTGAAAACAAACCGAGCCAAACTTCTGAGCCTGTTGACAGACCCTGCTAACGAGGTTCAAACTGTCCAGCAGGCTTACGAGGTGTACCTCTCTCTACTGCATGGACTAGTTAACGACCCAGGCGGGGCTGGGGACAGCAAGCTGCGTAAGCTGATCATGTTCAAGTGGACCAACTCAATCTGTGGAAACACTCCATTGTGAGTCAGTGATAAGGAATAAGTATTATGGATTTCAAGATTTTTATAAAAGAACTGCGGAGAAGATGTAAGAGGAGCTAAGTGGACATGATGATGGTGGTGGTGTGATTATATGATGACCAAGACTGTGATGTAAGATAAAGTCTGATTATGGTCATAATTGAATCTTCTTTGTCAGGGGCAGGCTTCCGAGTCCTTTGTTCTCTATTGTATAGAATTGCATGTGCTATGTTATTTCCACCTTTACCTGGGCAGTGGGGGTGGGGGCAGGGAGTGCTGTGTCACAACCTTCCCCTCTCACCCTCCCACTGCAGTAGTTAATGGACCTGGATGGTCTCAATGGGTGATTCTGACAGTTGTAGTAGTGATTAAAGTGATGCAAGTCATAATGGTGCTGTGTTTATGGTTGTGCAAATACATATCGGTAAATTATGACTGGGTGTTTCTGGAGAAGTCAGTGATGGTGATGATGTTGCAATTAGTAGTTTTGATTGCTGATTGTGATAATGATAACCCATGATAACGCCATGAATATGGCCCAACATACACTGGTGGTAATTTTTACAACTATGTGTTATGTGTGTCAGGTGTGAGGCTGATACAGTCTTTGAGTTGCTGTCCATGTGCATGAACATAGCATCCTGGTACACCAAGCATGCCGCTAAACTGGCAGCCAAGGAGGAGTAAGTACACTTACAACCATTTTCTATAGCTAGCACAGGGGCAGGAGGAGGCAGAAATTTACAAAAGACGTATGCAAAAAATTGCATCTGCCCTGTCTGTCTAAGGCTTGCCCCGCCTTCCCCCCAGCAGCCTTGCAAAACTAAATGAAAACGTTATCATTCCCTTCTTTTCTCCCACCTTGTCTTTTCACACCTGAATATTTATTATATGTAAATTCTTCCTGTTTGGTAGCATTTCAATGGATGAGGCCAAGGAAGTCCATACCAGCTTGAGAACAGCTGCAGGCATGTTCCAGTATGTCAAGGTTTGTATGAGATTGTTTCATTGGGCAGTATTTTACACACAGCAAGCAGGACAGTAGTAGGGGACATGTGTTTACCAGAAGTAAAGTTACCAGGTGCAAAACCACTAAAAACGGACATCCATAAACCCTAAACCTTGTTATTGTTGTCCTACTTGAGCAACCATAGTGTTTCATGACCTGCAGGCGTATATACAGGTAACATATAAATGGCTGAACCCTGGTCTCTGAAAGCCATGGGAATGTTAACAGGGACTTACATGTTTAGCTTTGATTTGTTTTTAATAATTTATGCTTATTTGATTTATTTAACAAAGAAGCACTGCAAGTTATGATACATATAGATTCTCCAAGTGCAACCTAATTTGAAATGAGGTATACATATTGGGGTGAATTAGTTGATTTTAGCCCTTGTGCATTCTGTCAAGGTTTTAGCAAGCCCCCTGAACCCCCATTCTATCATTTTCATATAAGAAGTGTACATAGTGTAATAAAATAAGAAATAATATATCATATATTTGTTAAACTACTCTGAATTATTAATTTTCGTAAGTGTTGCCCCCAAAAGCTCACCTTAGATTTCCACCAGGATCAGCTGCTGGGGAGACTTGAACAACTATCTGCTGAAAAAGGAGCTGATATAGAGAAGCGTGTTGTGGAGGCGTACCACATGCAGTGTGTAGCAGAGGCACAGGAGGGTGAGAATTCATATTGTTTTTCTAAAATCAGATCAATACAAAGCATTGAAAAGGTGGTCACAGTCAGCTAAGGTGAATGTGAGGTGAAGTGCAAGTTGCCTTTTCATGTGATGCATTTATAATTAGAATTCTATTACAGAAGGAAGGTAAATAGCTATACTCTGGAATAGGATCAAGTATGACTGAGCCCAGCAAGACCCCATGTCAGGCATCTCCTGGGAATTATATCAATTACTGATAGTGTTGGAATTAGACTTAAGACACTAGCTCAGCAGTAATGGCATGTTTCTCATTCTAATCTGGTAGTGACCGTGGCTCGTGCAGTTGAGCTGAAACATAAGGCATCCCTAATCTCCTCTCTGGCAAATGAGACTGCGAAGCTCTTCACATCTGCTGGTAAGCAAGATTTAGCACACAACATTATGGCATACAACCAAGGCTATTAAAACCTTCTTGTATACATCATGTCTGTTGGGTTTACCCACCACCTTTTTGGTACTGTACTTTTATTAAAGTTCTGCTTTTGCCCAAAGCATTTTATTTCAAAACACCCAATCTCCAAGAAAAAAAAAAACAAAGAAAGCAATAACAAGCCTTACAGGATATGCATCTCTTTACCATTTTGCTTGTTTTAAATGTATTTGATAGATTCATCATCTGTCAATATTTTCAACTGCTTTTAACAATTTCGTTCATCCACATGACACTGGATTGGTAGCGTTTTCAAATTGTTCCACTTTGGAGACCATCAAATTGTTCTGTATTAAAACGTAATATCCATATATCTAAAACGAAAATTATGGGACATGTATACTGTAGAATTGCCAAGTTTTATAGTGTCTAGACTTAATACTGTCTTCTATGTGTTTCTTATTTTTCAAAAGCTGATTCCCTCAAGTCTGTGGATGACTTGAAAGCTGGAAAATGGAGGAAGTATTTGGAGTTAAAAGCTGCTTTTTATGAAGCATATGTAAGAATTATTTGTCTTCTATCTTATTTTTCTTCATCAGTAGTAATAACATATACTATGTCTACTTGTTCTACTTTCTAGGCATATTGCTTCCAGGGAGAGCAGTTACTTGATGCTGATGAATGTGGCAAAGCAATTCGATCTCTACAGGAGAGTGAGAAGTGTAAGCATTTATTTGTTTTAAAGGGAAAGCATGAATTTATACCATCAGTTTCCTGTTTTTCTACCAATGCACCAATCACCTCCAAAGCATTTTCTTTCTCTCACACATATAATTTTGTGTATTTATGCTGTGAAATTTTGCATACTGATCCAAATGTAACTATGCTCTTTGGTTTGTTTGTTTTTAAATCTTGCATTAACTTTAAAATACTCACACATGTCATGTTCTGCAGTGTACAAAACAGCTGAGGCTCTGTGCCGTGACTACTCAGCGACCAAGGGGCCTGGGACAACAGCTAGGCCCCAGGAACACCCATTTTTCAGACGCATCGGTCCACTCATGAAAACAAGGCTAGACAAGGCAACAAGAGAAAATGGCTTCATGTGAGTAGTGTCTAGCAAAGAAACGTTTTACAAGACAAACACAACACAACCAAACATCCCAACATAATGACAGGGGTGGGGTGGGGATGCTGTCACAACAGCTATATTAAACCAGCAGTTTCAGTGTACAGAGGATCAAGTGCCCCCACCCCTCCCCTCCCCAGACATTTTTTACCACTATGTGTCCCCGCTAATATGATTGCAACATTTGCCAAATCAATAATAATTAATAACAATTTCAGCATAAGTTTGATGGTATGGAATAAAATAACTGGTCTTTAATTTAAGTCAATCACTTTGGACATTTGGTCATAAGGCTTTTTTTTGTCTTCCATAGTAGGGGAAATAGATGGTAACTGAGTTTGCAGAATATCTTGGTCTGAAATCTTTCTTGAAAATTGATTCTGAGGAAGTGAAATATAAGTAGTTTCTTGTCACACATCTTTCAGTTATTTCCACAAGATCCCTGAAGAGCCCCAGGAGCTTGATATGAAAGCAACTTTTGGACTCGCAAGCCCACAAGAGTTCATTCTTCCTGCTCCTAATGCCATTTGGACAGAGGCATATGCAGCGTTTGACGCAACTAAAGCTCAGCCACCACAGGTAACCCTGGCAATTTACCTGCTGCTTTAGTTTAAAATACAGTAACCAACAAACTGTATAATCAAATAAGGAACCTAGTACTATACTATATATGGTATCACATTGAGAAATTCATATATATCGCAAATTGCAGATATTTTTAACTACATGTTTGGGGCTATGACTAAACAAGTAGTCATTGTGGATGGCCGGTTGTCTCCTTAAGTACTTTCCACCTCAAGCTCACCTGAATATATTGACATAATGAAGTTGACCCCGCCAAACCCAGTATTCGCATTATGGACAGAATTGTCAAAATGCACGCCATTGATGAAGAATTTCGGAACTGCATTCTGATTTTTTTTTACAAAGAGAGAAAGCGCACGAGGGCACGCTCCTGTAACATACCAAAGCAATACCAAAATACAAGAACCCGCCATTTTAAAAAAATATATATTTCTGTTAATGTCATGTTTTTTTCTTCTTCTCCAGAAACGTAGTGCGGAAGGCGATCTGAACCCGGTCCAAGAATCAGAGGACAAAGGCCCTGTCAAACCCGCCAAGAATTCATCTGGATGTGTTGTGTCCTAAATTTAAAATACTTCATAGAATCCATACCTTATGATCAAATCCCATTTATTACGAATTCCTTTGTATAGTAGCACATCATTAGAGCCAGCAACTACAAAAATAGAATGTGCTTTGTCCATGGACAATTGATTTTTGAAAAACATAGCAATTTTTAAGTGTTTGGGAAATCTATAAAAAATGTTTGATATCTGATGTAGAAATGAGTGGTTCCAAGACACAGACAACAGTGTGTCTCACGCAACAGTAGTACAGAGTGGGCGACAATGTACAGAAATCGAACTACATTTCATAGAAACATCCACGTGTTATTCTTATATAGAAATTTCGGTTTCGTAGTGTCGAGGAAGGGGCTGTCATGGTACATAGCTTTATTTTCTAGACTAGTTAATCAAATATTCTGTAATTTTTGTGTACATTTTTATGTTTTAGAAATACCGTTTTCTGGTCAAGTATGATAACACCATAATAATAAAAAATACAAACCTTCTTCAAAAAAGGCTACACGTGCAAATGGCAATTAGGAAGGATAATTGTTTTGTTTTGTTTACTAAAAAAAATGCAAGTTCGAACTAAAAGTCGTAGGTAGAGGTGGATTTAGAATTTTATATTGAATAAGAGACCAACGAAACAGTAAGTACCGAAGAGAGAACTAGCTTTTTGTTTGAGAATGCGCGCGCAGATGTCCTCAGTCAAAACATCAACACCAAGGTCGCATAAGATTGGTTTATCCGCTCGTCTACCTGGTTTGTGAAACCACCGTGACGCCTATATAAAATTGGGAAGTCGATTGCCCCTATTCATGAGCCACTGTATGGAGGCAATAACCAGGCACCTGGTCCTTTCGTCCGAATCCACACCTGCAGATCACCATTTTAGACCAGAACCAAAATGATCGTATACTGTTGGTGATGCGACCACGCCTTGGCCCGTCATTCCATTGTGTTCTCCTACCCGGTGATTGTCCAGTCACCTTTTTTCCGACTTAATGTAGCGTTAATTCCAGATTTTTGCCACATATCTTTGTCAACATAACTAGTCAGGGGCTCCTGTTAGAGAATGGGCATCGCACCTCGTTTTTTGTGTCTTCGCAGTTTGTGTCAATGTAATGCGCATAGCTATATGCGTGCATATATGCGTTCGTTCTCGTTCCCTTAAAGCGGCGTCCCGTAGGATTCGTTTTTTCAACCAAGCTAGGTAATTTAAGGGCTCCAGAATGGTCCCCCGAAATTTCGATGTGCTCGCAGTTTTCGGCTAATGCTCGCGCATTTTTTTCCGCCGTGCTCGCATTGTATTTTTTGGTTTGTTCGCTGCTCGATTTATTCAAAAACTTAAAATGCTCGGTCTCGCATAAAAAAACGGGGTGCTCGCAAGCTCGCAAGTGCTCGCCAAAGGCCATTCTGGGGCTCTTTTTTTTACGAGAGCACGAGGACAGAAAGCAGAACATTTTTTCAACGCTATACTTGTTTTAGGTCGAGTGTTTTGTTTTTGTGCGCAGCCTTTGTAATTACTAAAAAAATGTACTTATGAAATTTTTTTTCCGTAAAAGCTAGCTTTCTAGTTTCAGGTTTTTTGTACGGTAGACGCAAATGTTTCACTCATACACTTGGGATTCCTGTGCCTGATGGAAACTCGGTCTACCCACAAGTCATTTCGCTATTTTCGCGCCTTCTCTGCGTTTATATGGGTATTCCTTGGTATTATGTTCTACCAATCAGAACGTCCTCTAGGGACGTCGACTGTCTGAAAGTATACTCGGAAAACTTCACGAAACACATACCATTTGGAAGATAAAAATATAATAAAGTATCATGGAAATTTATATACTGGACTTTAAAACCATAAACTTGGTTAAGTTTTTATAGTTTTTGATAGGAGGAAAAGTGGTCATTTTTACACCTTTTTTCAAATGTATGCGGGTTTCCAATGTTCTGTCATTCGACATAGTCATTCGACAATGCATTTACTTCGTGGATGTCATAAGCATCTGACAAACTCCGCTACTCTGCCGCTAATCTGAACACGGGAAATCCAAGAGCCGTGCACAGGGTCACAGACGGCGAACCCTCCGTGTTCAGACTAGCGTTTTCTGGTATCGTATACGAATGATTTCCCAACAAAGAGTTATCTGCAAGTGTCTTCAGCGAAGATCTCCGCTAGAAGCTTTCCTGGTTTGAGCGGCTGGATCATGTCGAGACAAGAGTTTAGCAATATACTTCATTTAATGTGTTTTTAGGAACGCGATTGGTAGATCCTCTCTATTTTGAGAATTTTTATGACATCCACGAAGAAGTAGCCTTGTCGAATGTCTATGTCGAATTGACAGAATTGGAAACCCGGGATTCCGCATACATTTGAAAATAGGTGTAACTAAAGAGGTTTATTGAAATGCTTTTAACTATTCTGAGATAAAAAAATGAAGAATATTTTCTAGAAATGTTAAACAAAACTTATTAATCCCTGATAAGTCAAAGCTATCAAAACACACCAACTCGTGTGGTAACTGCAATATTAATTTGTTTTTCTTTTCTCGCACAGGCTAGCCAAATACCCTACAGCGGGCTAGAAGAAGAGAGGTAGAGCGGTTAGAGTGGGAGGTAGTTAGGTTGATGATAAGGAGGTGCGAAAGCAAATGAAGGATAAAAGAAAACGATAGATGAGTTATTATAGTGAAACGGTAAATAAAGATATATAAATACACATAAAGAGTTTTAATTTTGAAGTCAAGTTGAAGTATTAGAACCCATTTTTTATCCACCCCTCCCATGCCTTAGGGTATAAAAACGGTTTTACGTTGTCCATAGCCGTAGCAGGCCTCTGAATGTTGGGGGGGGGGGGGGGTGCGGGGGCACGATGCATAAAAACTTTTGGGGCAAAAAATAATTGAAAAAAGTATGTACAGGACATGGAAGTAGCGAAAAAAATGAGGAAGTTTGTGGAACCGTTGTTTTGATACCATTTGGAATGCATAAAACAAATAGAAATAAATTAAGTGCGATTTGGCTCTCTCTCTTTCTCTATTTAACTAGTTGACTATCAAAGTTTTTTTTAACTTATTGACTGGCCAAAATATGCACAAGCCAAAAAAAATGGGTTGAAAGGGGAATGGTAAAAAAAACCGCATAGAACCACAGGTAACCCAAACACTCGTGCGTACGGCGTTTCCTAGGATCGTGCTATTTTCTAGACTTTCTCAAAGTCGTTTAAAAAATTTGACTCGCCTTGCTTCGCTCGCTGAGGTCGACTTGGAGCCATTCTAGCTATTTTCAGCCGCGAACGGGCCAATCAGCATTTACCACCCATACAAGACGTCTTGGATGGTGAAAGGGGAACGAGTTCGTAAAATGGGCCCATAATATAATACTCAGGAGAGATCTCAAAGAGACAAGAATAAAGTGAGTCAAATATGAAGTCTATTTTCTTTATTTTTCCATCACTAAAAAAATTCTCTTACGTACTAGAATACAAACCGAGTGCTTTGCCAATCTGTACCCTGGGTACCAGAGTCTCGAGATTGCAGGCCTGGTTACTTAGACTAAGAATCGAAGAAATAGTCTGAAAGAAAACAAAAATAAGGGTTGGAAATTAGGCATGAGTAGCACTTTGCGGCGCTTTATAACACGTACTCCATAAATATTTCAATTAAAGCGAGAGAAATTGCCAACAAAATGACGTTCTACGATAACGAATTGAGTATTCCTGAACTGCCAAAACTCGAGCTTGCGTTGGATGACGGCCCCGACTGCTACCAGAGTTTGACATATTGGAGCACAAAAGCCTCCCAGGTACAGCGGCCATTTATTACCCTTTATGGTAGTTAACACTGTCTCTTTGAGAGGTTAGGAGAGAAACTAAGTGTACCTGTTACTAAGCTTTTGTTATGACTGTCAGAAGACTTACCCCTGTGCACTTTTGATTCATTCCCTTATTCACATAAGGTGATCTTATCAACTACATAAATAAATAGCTGAAACACATATTGATTTGTTTCCAGTTGAACCATAAAATTATTTTTGGAAAGAGTGCAGAATAATATTTTACTCTTCCTAAGATGACCCACATTAACCTCTACACTTATTTTCCAAGACTTCTATGTGCATGTGTGTCTGTGGGTGTGTTTTTTTATTTATTAATTTAACCCCTTCAGCTAATTTTTAACCCCCAAAATTTTAGCATTTAACATAACAAACCCATTAAGATTTTAGAGAGAAGAAATGACTAAACATTCCATCCCCCCATTCCCCCCCAACAAAGCGTTAGTCCCCCCAACAAAGCGAAAGTCCTTGAAATTGGCTGTGTGTGAACATCTGAGAATCAAACCTATGTGTTGTGTTTGCAGATTGCACCAGCTCTCTCAGCACTTGCCAAAAGTGTAGGTTCGTATTATGAGTCTGGCATGGCACATTATCAGTCTGGCATCTCTGTCAGCTCCGCTATGGAGCAAGTCTCCAAAGAGTTCCAAGATGATCCAAAGATGAGTGAGCCTATTTCTAAGGTAGGCAGTATTCATTATTTCCATTGCAAGATTGAAGGGGCATGAGAGCTAAATAGTTGCTTAGTTATGCAGTTTGGGTTAGCTTTTGTCACATGTATGTCTATCAGTATATAGTATAAATCCACTCACATACTATCACAAATCTAACAATTTGATTGGCTCCCTTACTCACTATCTATTGAGCCATAGATGGTGAGTAGTGAAAAAGCTGGCGTCAAAAGCGGTTATTTATTACTGAAAATTATTTCAATCGTCATTTATTTGAAGGTAGTATGTGTGTGGATTTATACTAAAACAATTAGGCTACGTGCCTCCTTGACTATCTATTGACTCATAGAAAACTTGAACTCATAGTCTAATTGTTGAATATTTTATATGACTTATACCATTTAAGGTTTTCATTTTGGGTCAACACCTTGCATGCACTTGAAGACAATGAATATCCCATGCCTATCTTTAAGGAATACCCTGTCTATTGCCTTTCTAACAGATTTTAGGCCAAATCTTGTATCCCATGAATGCCATTCTAGTCCATCTGAGCATTTTCTTTCCTAAAGCAACTAATATCATTGGGGTTACATAATAATAATTTAGTAATTTTAAAACTAGTAGAGCCCACAATTTATGAGGGCATGAGCAATGCACTATAAAAAGAAAAGGAAAGTCAGTTAGAATGGAAAAGAAAAGAAAATTATGGATGGAAACAGAATGTTTAATAATCAGGACTCAAAATAGAAAAAATAATAATGAAAAGTGAGGACTGGATAAGTGAAATGTAAAAGAATAATATACATTATTAACAAATATGAAGAGTAATTCTTTTTTATATTATGATTAATTCATAATATATTTTTACAAATAGTTTTCCATTATTTTTCCCCAGTTTTCAGATGTCTTGCAAAGAATTGAATGTTATCGTGACATGCTCCTGAATCAAACCAACCTTCTTATGTTGCAACCTCTCCAAGAAGTTGCAAAAGAATATGAAAAAGTCAAGGTATCTTGATAGCTATAATGGAATAATTTCCCTAAGATTTGCATGATAATATGACCCCCTACTTGTGTTCCCATTCAATTATTTAAAAGCATTATGGAATTGATTTTCTGAACTAGAGTTATTATGACCCTAGTAAAAGGGGACCCAGACCATTGTATGTGAGAGGTGGGGAAGGGAAGATGAAAAAAGGGTACAAGAATGGGTTTTTCATCTGAAGTATGCTTCTAAAGTATGCTTTAGAAATACTCAGCAAAAGAGTTGGCCCTCCTTAAAGAATGCCCTTTCTACTACTTCAAAATCATTTGTAGTAGTATTTACAGGGCCGTAGGCAGGGGTGGGGCACTGGGGGCATGTGCCCCCCCCCCCCAATATTCCCTTAATGTTTTTATATTGTGCCCAACCAATCTTATTTGGTTTGCTAAGGCTCTGATTTATTAAGCTCTCTCTCACCAGGACCTTCATTTACAAGTTTTGAAAGCAAGGGATGAGATGCACTTGGCCTGGGAGAAATTCTCAAGCTGCCCTAATACTGCCAATATGCAAGAGGTTATTGTTGAATGGTTGAATTGTTAAATGGTCCTAAGATTTTTAATATTTATCTAGCACACCAATTTTTTTCATCCTATGAAATATAGAGAGTGGTGCGATAGCTCAGTGAAAAGCTTTGCTTTTTAAGCATGAGGACCAGGGTAGAACCCATGTCAGTTCAACCGACTATGCTAAATCAAGGTCACATCTCACAAAAACCTTATTTAACCAACCTGTTAACAACCAACGTTAAGGAACCACCGGAGAAGGCAGAGTCCATCTTCAGTGTGTGTACTTGGCTGCATAACCAAAAGGGGCATTAACGTACTAACACTCTCTCATCCGTGAAAACTGCGTGGCAGCACAGTGAGCCTTAACAGCAGTCTGAATAGGACCCCGTGTAATGTAAATCCAGAGTAATTCAGCCTATGGCTGCGATTCTGGATAAAGTCAGCCCCTTCCTTTCCTTTCCATACAAAGTATCTAGTTTCCCTAGTTAAGGAACTCTGCATTTTCAAAAAAAGAACTTATCTTCCAATACAAGCAAAATAAAGCACACAAAGACTATTGTCTTTTCCACTTGCAATTTTTATATTTTGCTCTCTGAAAGAAAACAAAAGCAAAAGAATTTGATCAAAATAAAACCAAGTGCAATAGACATCACATGTTAAAATTGTGAGCCGCAGTGCAATGCAGGAAACCCACTGGTTGCATCATTTATTTATTATTTATATTTATTCTAAATCTATTTTATGACTGACTACCTCATATCTTGTGAACTCTAAAAATGCCTTTGTGTAATTCCTAGATTATCAGGTAATTAATTGAAAAGTTGCTTTGTTTTACGCACTTATTTAATGTCCATTATGTGTACACCGAGTATTTTGCTGTGTTTCATATGTTTCAGCCATCCCTGCTTGACAGATGTGCCCATGCTATGTTCCAAACAAGGCAGAACTATCAGCAGCTTCTCCTCAAGTACATTGCCTCCTTGAAAGAGCTTCACACGGTCAGAAAGGTACAGTCATCAATAATAGTCATAGAGTTAAACAAAGATGGGCTGGTGTTTACATAGATAACAGTGTTAATGCTCAAGCTGCACCTTTAATTTCAAGATAGCAGCAATGAAAAAAAGCGAAATCGCAAAATATTATAGTAAGAAACAGATGAAAATGAACTAAAATTATTTAACATACAGCTGTGAAGGTAGTTGAGAAGTTACAGTGCAAACAGCAAACTGGTTTGGTAGAAAATAGCTGAAATCAGACAAAACATATTTCCAAGTGCTAATTTTGGAATTCTCAATCTAGTTCTGACATTATTTTTTATCAGGGTCATTGACATTGTTGCTTCATTGCTCCCTAATCTCTCTTATGTCCACCAAACCTCCCTCTTTCCAGGTCACCTTGTTACAGAAAGTGTTGGAGCACATGTTGGCCCAGTTTTCCTTCTTTAACTTTGGATATCAGGTTAGAGCAGAAAACACTTGAAGACCATTATGATTCTAGGTATATATTTATCATGTTGGGTTATAGTGGCACTGATCACAACCAGTCTCAACATCTCAACAATGCTGACCTTACCGTATGCCTTGCCGAGTAAGAAATATGTTGAATTGATTTCAAAACTGTCCTATTAATGGGCTTCTGATTGTTTGGTGTATATCTGTGATTTGTAATCAAATAAATTCCACATTCTATTCCTATACAATTTCATCTTGGAAAGAACTGTATATACACTTTTTTGAAAACTTACAGTCAGAGTAAACTGTGACTGGACAATCTGCAACCAACTATAGCTTATGAGTATTTTTGACATTACTTGTAAGAATTAAGAGAAAAAAGTATTGTCCTGATATTTCTTTCAGACTCTCAAAGATGTTGAGCCCTATATGAACGATCTGTTCCAAGAGTTGCATGAGAGACATTTGAAAGAAGAGGTAATAACTGTACATTGATTAGAGGTTATGATTTTTATGTATTTAGAACATTTGATAGTGATACAGGGCTTCTGGAATTACGCGCTTGTGCGGAAGCGTGTAATTTGGCTTTCTCCACGTAATCCGCGTAATCCACAAATTTCCGCGTAATCCCGCGTAATTTGGCTAAATTTTGAAAGATAAAACATTTAAGTGCACAGCTGATATGTTCTTTTAGGATTCTTACCTCTATTTCTCGTAAAAAAGATATTCTTCGTAAGAGTGCGATATTTTGAACTGAATTTCGAAAGCAAATAAAATGACTAGGCATTCTTTGCTAAACAGCGAAGGCCCAGGACTAATAATAAAATACCTTTTTTAATTGGCCGGTGGCTAGGAGCCAATGAAAACTCGCCTAAGATATTTTCGCTAAAAAATAAACCTTTTCAAGTTATTTCGTGCTTTCCTTTGGGCGTAACAGTTGATAGTCCGTGTAATTTAGCACGTAATTCATTAAAGAATCCTGCAAAATTTTGATTTTTTAAGAAAAATGCATGTCAAAATCGCACGTAATTTAGCACATAATGATTGATTCCCCGCGTAATTTAGCGCGTAATTTAGCAAAGAATCCCGCGTAATTTTGAGCTTTTCTCCGCGTAATTCCAGAAGCCCTGATAAGAGGTTATGTTCTTACAGGCTGGTTGGTATTGTCAGGCCCAGGGGGATGGGGGGATATTTTTTGTTTTTAAGCATTAGCAAAGACTTCAAAAAGTACTTCTCTTCCAACTGAGTATTTATGGCTCTTCAGTAATTTAAAACAGCAACTGTTCTTTTAACGGAGTGCTTGTCAATATTTTTAAGGGGGAGGTGGTTTAAAAAAAACAGTAACTGGAAACTGCAACTTCTACTACTGTAACTAAAAAAACATTTGTACCAGACTAAGCTAGATCTATCTTTTTCCAAGAAATCATTAAAAGACGATGAGCGTACACAGGAAGAAGTTAATCAAAAGATCCTGCTGCAACACCAAAGAGATGCTCAGGCATTTGGGGAGCCCCCAAAGTAAGACAAATGCTTTCATTTATCTCTACCATTACACTACACTAATGCGAGTGTTCTCATTTACCTTATCCCTTCTCACCCACAGTAAGAAAGATGTTCTCTTTTACCTCACCCCCCACAGAAAGCCAATAATGTTCTTATTTACCTCATGCCCACAGTAAGGCAACAGTTCTCATTTACCTCCCCCAACAGTAAGCAAACTGTTGTTATTTACCTCACCCCTCACAGTAAGCCAAATGTTCTTATTTTCCTCACTGTCACAGCATGCCAACTGTTCCAATTTACCTAAAGCCCCCTCCCACCCATACACCCACACCAAGCCAAATGTTTTAATTTACCTCCCACCCACACCAAGCCAAATGTTTTAATTTACCTCCCACCCACACCAAGCCAAATGTTTTAATTTACCTCCCACCCACACCAAGCTAAATGTTTTAATTTACCTCCCACCCACACCAAGCCAAATGTTTTAATTTACCTCCCACCCACACCAAGCCAAATGTTTTAATTTACCTCCCACCCACACCAAGCCAAATGTTTTATTTACCTCCCACCCACACTAAGCCAAATGTTCTTATTTACCTCAGACCCACAGTAAGCCAAATGTTTTTATTTACCTCCCACCCAAAGTAAGCCAAATATTCTTATTTACATCCCACCCACAGTAAGCCAAATATTCTTATTTACCTCCCATCCACAGTGAAGCCAAATGTTCCAATTTACCTAAACCTCCCTCCCCCCAAACACACTAAGCCAAATGTTTTGATTTACATCACACCCACAGTATGCCCAATGTATTTATCTTCCACCCCCCCCCCATACAAGTATGCCCACCCACAGTAAGCCAAATGATTTTATTTACCTCCCACCCACAGTAAGCCAAATGATTTTATTTACCTCCCACCCACAGTAAGCAAAATGATTTTATTTACCTCCCACCCACAGTAAGCAAAATGATTTTATTTACCTCCCACCCCCAGTAAGCAAAATGATTTTATTTACCTCCCACCCCCAGTAAGCAAAATGTTTTTATTTACCTCCCACCCCCAGTAAGCAAAATGTTTTTATTTACCTCCCACCCACAGTAAGCCAAATGATTTTATTTACCTCCCACCCACAGTAAGCCAAATGTTTTTATTTACCTCACACCCACAGTAAGCCAAATGTTCTTATTTACCTCAGACCCACAGTAAGCCAATTGTTTTTATTTACCTCCCACCCACAGTAAGCCAAATGTTCTTATTTACCTCCCCCCACCTCACTACAGTAAGCCAACTGTTCCAATCTACCTAAACCTCCCTCCCCCCCACACACAGTAAGCCAAATCTTCCACCCCCCCCCCCCCATACAAGTTTTTGCATCATGAAATTTGTATCTTATCAAGTAGTGTCTAATAACCATCTCAACTCCGTTGATCATATGGAAAGATGCCTCTAACCCAGTCTGTCAGGTTTATTGAAGTGAAGGAGATTTGTGTTAATAGCACCATTAGTGACGTATTATAACATTTCCCCTAAGTTTGGCGGTACTGGCTCAGACAGTATCGGCCATGAATGCTGGCAAGTTCTTTAACAAGATTGGGGACCTTTTCCAGTCGGGATCTTTTGGTAAGTGCCAGATGGTCATGCTCATCTGGTTTGTCAGCTCCATTCATTGTTGAGTAAAGAGTTTGCCACAAAAAAGTCAAATGATTTTAGTGCTAGTCGTCCATGAGTAGCAATAGAGATTATTCAGTTCTTTGATGGGAGAATATTTGCCATCTATATTTTACATTTTGCTGGGAATGATTATTATTATTATTATTACTATAAAAATTGTTTTAAAATGAGGAACCTCTATTAAATAGGTGGATTTCAAAGATAATGTGACTCCCTTTCCATGCATGATTTCACTAAGCCTCATACAGTTTATACTAAGTTTATACTATTATGACAAGTGTTCCAAAATGATTTTTTACAGGCAGTAAGAAACAGTTGAAAGGTGCTTCTCCAAGTGAAGCAGGGGTGAGAGAACACGAAAAAGAAACTACTTGTTTACCTGTCCGTCACTTTCTCCCTCACTTCTTGCCCCCTTTATCACTAAAGGTCTGCCAATATTCCTCATGTTGCTTGAGTTCTGTCTCATGTTCTCATGTTGCTTGAGTTCTGTCTCATGTTGCTTGAGTTCTGTCTCATGTTGCTTGAGTTCTGTCTCATGTTGCTTGAGTTCTGTCTCATGTTGCTTGAGTTCTGTCTCATGTTGCTTGAGTTCTGTCTCATGTTGCTTGAGTTCTGTCTCATGTTGCTTGAGTTCTGTCTCATGTTGCTTGAGTTCTGTCTCATGTTGCTTGAGTTCTGTCTCATGTTGCTTGAGTTCTGTCTCATGTTGCTTGAGTTCTGTCTCATGTTGCTTGAGTTCTGTCTCATGTTGCTTGAGTTCTGTCTCATGTTGCTTGAGTTCTGTCTCATGTTGCTTGAGTTCTGTCTCATGTTGCTTGAGTTCTGTCTCATGTTGCTTGAGTTCTGTCTTATGTTGCTGAGTTCTATCTTTTGT
The DNA here is from genome assembly GCF_932526225.1 of Nematostella vectensis. NCBI lineage: Eukaryota > Metazoa > Cnidaria > Anthozoa > Actiniaria > Edwardsiidae > Nematostella > Nematostella vectensis. The sequence continues at coordinate 3,697,224 of NC_064040.1, forward strand.
CACTTGAGTTCTGTCTGTCTTATGTTGCTTGATTCTTCCTGTTTCGTATTGCTTAAGTTATGTCTGTTTTTGTTGCTTGAGTTCTTTTTTCAGGCATCAGTCTGTCCAATCTTTTTTTTAAAGCTGGGATAGTTCATTAGAAGTTTTATTGGATTTTTCTTTCTATTAGGAGCAAGAGTGGGAAGTGATAGACCCAGTCACCAAGGACAGACCAGAGAGACCCACAACCTTGGAAAAGCCAGCAGGAGAAACAATGTCACCCAAGAAAGAGCAAAGTACTCGAGTAGATGACGCATCAGCACTGATTAAAGGTCAGCTCATTAAAGGGTTTTTACGGTCGGCTCATTTACCCAAGTGGTACAGGTTTCGTACTGTAAATTATCCCTAGTTGAAACACGTCATTCTGTTGCTATTGATAATGACTTTATTTGTGAGTACGAGTATTATCTCACAATGGTAGTCTGAACAAGAGTGCTATAGTTAATGCAGTGTTGAACACTCTCACGGTATTAATCGTATTGTATAAATCTATTGTTTTGTGGATCCTACACCCCACATGGAAATAAGTGGTTTTTGTTATTGTAAAGTCTGTTGTTGTGGCCAGCGTGGTTAAACAAAGCTGTAGCTAACCTACCTGACCTGAGAGGTTAAATGAATTTGATGTCTCTTTGTTCTTGGTATTACAGATGAGAACCAGGAAAAAGTGATAAACGTGGTACCTGCAGATCTGATTAGTCCAACCTCTCAATCCATCCCTCGACATACATTGCCGGACACTTCAGTGTAAGAGAATCGCAAAGAACCCCCCCATTTCCTCTCAATCCATCCCTCGACATACATTGCCGGACACTTCAGTGTAAGAGAATCGCAAAGAACCCCCCAATTCCCACCATCACACAGGAATATTTATTGCTTGCACTTCCCTGTGTACCCTGGTTCCAGAGTCTCCTCACTCGGTTTAGACGTGCTGTCTTACGAGGCACTAAACCGAGAGGATACTCTGTAACAAGTGTACAGTATTTCCTGTGATGATGGTTGGTAAAATTGAATAAGTGTTTTTAAGGCAGATACGGTGCTATGCGAGCTCTCATTGATTAATTAGCAGACCGTGACACCACAGAAACAGCACAATATAGCTTTTGAGAAAACCGTCCATGTTGACAACTATATCCTAATTTCTCAATTTACTCTTCTCAAAAAATCTTGAGGAAATCTTGTAGAGGGCATGTAAAATAGTGTTAAGACAAAACTCAGCCATGTTATATCAATTTCCTATTCTCTATACAGTTTGCAATGAAAAATGTTCACAACACGCTGTATAATAAATATTTTATTGTCGCCATGTGCTTGGTGCGTACAGGAACTTTTGATCTCAAGAATCTCCAATTGTTTTATGAATAGTGACCGATGAAAAAGCTTCCGGGGTACCCAAGTCCGGCCTGCGCACTCGGTCAATAAGGGCTATGTTGCTGCTTTTTGTACTCGTTTGGAGATCTCACTCCTTTGTTTGTATGTTTTAGTGTGGTATCTACGATAAATCGAAGCACCGCTAGGCCGTTAGAATGGGACGGTTGCAAAAAGGGTTACCTCCGAATCAGACAGAAGGCGTTCCCAAAGAGTAGATGGCCATTACTGGTGAGATAACAGGTGTATTTGGTTATTTGAGGTGGCACAGGGATTTTTCCAAATAGCAATACCAAGGAAAAGGGCTCTTTTAGCAAGAATCATGTAAACGTTCTTGGCAAATGCAGTCATTTTTTCATTTTTTCTGTGGATTATGATATCACAGAATAAAAATAATGAAACAATACTCTGATAATTTAAATGCATGTACTGTACCAATTATATTGCCTTATTCGACACATACTGATCATTTAACAATCAATAATTTACGGGCGAGTGCACCATCCATTTAGTTAAATGTAATTCGCTCATCTTTATATGTACTTTACTTGTTCACGTGCAATAATCATTTTGGTTCTCTTGCAGTATTTCATAGTCGACAAGAAAAACGGCCAACTATTGGCACAGGGCCAAGAGCAGGCGCAGCCATCGACACTAGAGAGTCTGTTGTTGTGCACCGTCAAAATCTGTGACGCGTCTGACGTTGATAGGAATTTCTGCTTTCAGCTCATATCTCCCAGTAGTGACCGAGTTTTTCAGGCTCTGACAGATGCGGAAGTACAGGGATGGATATCAGCCATACAGGTGTGTAGGGGGAGTTGATATCAGCCATACAGGTGTGTAGGGGGAAGTTGATATCAGCCATACAGGTGTGTAGGGGAAGTTGATATCAGCCATACAGGTGTGTAGGGGAAGTTGATATCAGCCATACAGGTGTGTAGGGGGAGTTGATATCAGCCATACAGGTGTGTAGGGGGAGTTGATATCAGCCATACAGATGTGTAGGGGGAGTTGATATCAGCCATACAGGTGTGTAGGGGGAGTTGATATCAGCCATACAGGTGTGTAGGGGGAGTTGATATCAGCCATACAGATGTGTAGGGGGAGTTGATATCAGCCATACAGGTGTGTAGGGGGAGTTGATATCAGCCATACAGGTGTGTAGCGGAAGTTGATATCAGCCATACAGGTGTGTAGGGGAAGTTGATATCAGCCATACAGATGTGTAGAGGGAGTTGATATCAGCCATACAGGTGTGTAGGGGGGAGTTGATATCAGCCATACAGGTGTGTAGGGGGAGTTGATATCAGCCATACAGGTGTGTAGGGGGAGTTGATATCAGCCATACAGGTGTGTAGGGGGAGTTGATATCAGCCATACAGATGTGTAGGGGGAGTTGATATCAGCCATACAGGTGTGTAGGGGGAGTTGATATCAGCCATACAGGTGTGTAGGGGGAGTTGATATCAGCCATACAGGTGTGTAGGGGGAGTTGATATCAGCCATACAGGTGTGTAGAGGAAGTTGATATCAGCCATACAGGTGTGTAGGGGAAGTTGATATCAGCCATACAGGTGTGTAGGGGGGTTGATATCAGCCATACAGGTGTGTAGGGGGAGTGGATATCAGCCATACAGGTGTGTAGGGGAAGTTGATATCAGCCATACAGGTGTGTAGGGGAAGTTGATATCAGCCATACAGGTGTGTAGGGGAGTTGTTATCAGCCATACAGGTGTGTAGGGGGAGTTGATATCAGCCATACAGGTGTGTAGGGGGAGTTGATATCAGCCATACAGGTGTGTAGGGGGAGTTGATATCAGCCATACAGGTGTGTAGAGGGAGTTGATATCAGCCATACAGGTGTGTAGGGGGAGTTGATATCAGCCATACAGGTGTGTAGGGGGAGTTGATATCAGCCATACAGGTGTGTAGGGGGAGTTGATATCAGCCATACAGGTGTGTAGGGGAAGTTGATATCAGCCATACAGGTGTGTAGGGGGAGTTGATATCAGCCATACAGGTGTGTAGGGGAAGTTGATATCAGCCATACAGGTGTGTAGGGGAGATTGATATCAGCCATACAGGTGTGTAGGGGGAGTTGATATCAGCCATACAGGTGTGTAGGGGAAGTTGATATCAGCCATACAGGTGTGTAGGGGAGTTGTTATCAGCCATACAGGTGTGTAGGGGGAGTTGATATCAGCCATACAGGTGTGTAGGGGAAGTTGATATCAGCCATACAGGTGTGTAGGGGGAGTTGATATCAGCCATACAGGTGTGTAGAGGGAGTTGATATCAGCCATACAGGTGTGTAGGGGGAGTTGATATCAGCCATACAGGTGTGTAGGGGGAGTTGATATCAGCCATACAGGTGTGTAGGGGGAGTTGATATCAGCCATACAGGTGTGTAGAGGGAGTTGATATCAGCCATACAGGTGTGTAGGGGGAGTGGATATCAGCCATACAGGTGTGTAGGGGAAGTTGATATCCCCATACAGGTGTGTAGGGGAAGTTGATATCAGCCATACAGGTGTGTAGAGGGAGTTGATATCAGCCATACAGGTGTGTAGGGGGAGTTGATATCAGCCATACAGGTGTGTAGGGGAAGTTGATATCAGCCATACAGGTGTGTAGAGGGAGTTGATATCAGCCATACAGGTGTGTAGGGGAATTTGATATCAGCCATACAGGTGTGTACGGGGAAGTGGATATTAGCCATACAGGTGTGTACGGGGAAGTGGATATCAGCCATACAGGTGTGTACGGGGAAGTGGATATCAGCCATACAGGTGTGTACGGGGAAGTGGATATCAGCCATACAGGTGTGTACAGGGAAGTGGATATAAGCTTTGTTAAGGGGGGCACTACAGATGATACAAAAAAACTGTTTCAAAATGGGTGCAAAATTATTTAAAATGAACTCTTCGTTCGTTTATTTTTAGTCCTTAAGTCCTTTATTCCTTTTAAAAGTTTTCAGGCGTTAATGTATGAGTTCGTCCTGATTTGGTGCTAGGGATGAGCGGCGATGTGAGGAAAAGTCTTGAATATACGAGAGAGGAGCAGTGTTTTAATCGAGAACATGGCTCATCAAACACCCACTGATTTGTACTACTTTTTTGCTCAAAGGAAGCCACAGCAGACGCCTTGCGGAATTCTAAAGCCAAGCTTCAGGTAAATAGCTATTGCAGAGCCGTAGCAGGCCACGTAAGATTTGGAGGGGGGGGGGGGGGATACAGAAATATTGATAAAATATTAGGTGGCACAGCCACGCCCCTTCTGGTCATTTCAAGCCCCTTCTGGGGGCACATGCCCCCAGTACCCCACCCCCTGCTACGGCCCTGTATTGATCGTTAAATACTGTACTGTTTGCTTGTCCGTGGAACGTTTGATCCCCACGGATCCTTAGCCATTCTGCTTTTGTAAAGACTTCTTACCTAGTTAGTCTTTGATGCTTGACCCCATTTTCCGTCATCATGTGTTAGACCCTTGCCCGATCTCAATTGGACAGTGCGATAGACATCAAAAAGGAGCCTCGCTGTCTGGTGTTGAATGCAGCCGAGAGAATACGCAAAGTCGAAGGCAATAAATACTGCGCTGACTGCTCCGCTCCCAGTGAGTACATGTTGATTCTGGTATAATACACCAAAATCTGGTATTCTACTCTGCCAAAAAATATTCGTCTTTAATAAGAATTATTAAATAAGAGTCTGCCCTGAAGAAGTATTCTGGTAGATATGTTTAATTCACCCTTTTGCAGTTGAAACTGAATTACAGGGAGTGCGCAATTACATTGATGATATACGCGGAGACCAGGAGCGGAAGTACGCACAAAGACGAGATAAAGAGGGCAAAAAAAAAAAAAACTCCCCTCTTTCTTTCGTCTTCGCGCGTACTCCCGCTTCTGGTCTCCGCATCGCCAAGGGTACCCGAAGATCTTGCTAGAGCGTTTTCGTACATACATACATACATACATACATACATACATACATACATACATACATACATACATACATACATTATTTAAGTGTCAAAAGTGTTTAGCTAAAGAGCTAATTGTGGACACTATAAAAAATAAATAATCAGATAATTAATAAATAATATGATTTAGAATCTAATCTAGCTATATATAAAATGTTAAAAATATTATAGAAAACTATACGTATTATACATATTAATATAATATATTATATACACAAACACTATATAGACGAACTATCACAGGCGTAGATACAAGTAAACAGACATGTGTATACAAATAGACACAAGAACAAACAAACAAACAAACAAACAAACAAGCAACATATATATAAATAACAAAACAAATTAATATAAAAATATGATGCAAGGGTGGTGCACACTCCTCATGTGCCCGACCGCTAGACAGCACACGGGACCACCCCACTTGCCCACCCCACTAGGATGAGCATGCGATGCAGTCACATGCGCCATCCAGCAGGCCAAGCACATCAAGAGTGCGCACTCCCGTCCTAAAAGCCTGTAGGCTGGTCTTATTACGAAGTTCCTGACTTATTTTACCCCAAATATAGGGGCCTAGAAACCTTATGCTGTGTCTACCATATGTGATTGTATTAAATCTTGGAACAGGAAAATCGCTCCTCAAGTTGTAACTCCTGTCTTGCTGAAAAAATATACTTTGAATATGCTCAGGAGCTAGGGAATTTCTAACTTTGTACATTAATATAAGAATGTCTTGTAATCTTCTATTCTCTAAGCTTGACAATCGCCCTCTCCTTAAAAGTTCAGCATAAGTGTCAGTTCTATTATTAAATATTGCGCGTAGAGCCCTCTCTTGGACTCTCTCTAACTTTCTAGCATCAGCGGCTTTACAAAAGTGCCATACCGTGTGACAATATGTGAGATTGGGTAAAATTGCTGATTTATAAAGTTGTAATTTGGCGTCTACTGGGATTAGATTTCTAAGCCTTACCAACACACCAACTTTTTGGCTTGCTTTCTTACATATTTCACTGATATGAAGACTAAAGTTCAGCTTATCGTCAAGAGTCACTCCTAGCAGTTTCATTTCAGTAGACGATTTAATTATTTCTTCATCAATCTTAACCTGTATAGATAGGTTGTCTTTATTTCTATTTTTTCTGCCTAGCAACATCAAGCTATATTTATCATAGTTCCCTTTGAGGAAATTATCTTTATACCATTGTGATATCTTATGTCCTTCTTCGTTCAAAATTTGTTCCACGCACTCAGCTGTTCCCCCTTTTACATAGAGCTGATGGTCATCAGCATACATTGACAAGCTAGCTGTTTTAACTTCAAATGTCATGTCATTTTGGAAGATATTCCATAATAAAGGTCCAAATGACGACCCTTGAGGACATCCCCTTACTGCATCCTTCCAGACACTGGTGACTCCATTAAGTTTGACCCTGTTTTGACGGTTGGTGAAGTATGATCTCATCAAGTGTAATGACTGCTCAGAAAAGCCATATGCCTTGAGCTTATTTACCATGAGTGCTGGGTGTAAGGAGTCAAATGCTTTACTCATATCTGTTGAGAGTATTCCAATAAACTGTTTGGAATCTACAGCTAGCTTCCAGTCTTCTGTGAGTTTTAGCAGAGTGGTTTCACAGCTATGCTTCTTCCTATATGCCGACAAGCAAGGATCAAGCTTGGGATCAAAATGATTATTTACTTGTGTACTCATCATTGACTCATATACCTTATCTACTATGCATAGTAATGTTATTGGACGGTAGTTTTTTTCTCTCAAGACAGTCATCCTTTTTGTAAACAGGGTTCCATTCCCCTTTCTTCCATGCTTCTGGCCATTCTCCTTTCCTGATACACTCATTATAGAGACCCGTTAGGGAGTCTGCTATACCTCTTGATGCTAGTTTTAACAATCTGGGAGTAATGGAGTCATAGCCAGAGGCCTTTCTGACATTTAGCTTCTCGAGAAATGACTGAACTGAATTTGTGCTGAGCTGTTGAAAACAGAAATTTGAGTTGTTGCTCTTATTTGCATCATAGATATTCTTAAGACATGGATGACTGGACAAATCCTCTTCCGTCAGACTATTGACATTTGCTCCACCAATCTCATTAGCCATGGTGGAAAAGTAGTCTACCAGAACGTTTGCTACCTTTTCCTGGTCTTTCTCAATTTTTCCATCTGTTCTGATGTTGATCTCACATACCAACTGTTTCTTATCACTAAGAAAAGGTCGTTACGTGTATGACGACGTTTCACTGGCATTGTTTAATGAGTCAGTACTATGGTACAACACATCACCCCCACGGACGTATGTGGCATCCCTGTGTGACGTCACATGCGCCTCGGCGTAAGTGTAAAAGCCTACGTATTGAGCAAAGGACAAAAGTTTGAAATGCTTCATGGGCAAATTTTCTTTCATAGTTTCTAAATGGAAACAGTCCATGTAAAACGTCTAGTAAGTAGACGGAAGGCTCGATATTTAAACTCGCTTGATTGATTGTTTAATAATCGCGCTCAGACTAAGTCCTCCAACATTGTTTTTAAACTTGAATAATCGATCCAGAATGCGTTTATCACAAGCCGAAAACAATGCGCAATATCTCTTCGAATTCCCAACATTGCCGACTTGCTCAAGATTGGCTTCATCGCGCATGAGCTTATACGTTTCTATACTAATGATACATGTGTGTGCCATAGGGCCTGACTGGGCAAGCATTAATTTGGGCATCACGGTGTGCATTGAGTGTTCTGGTGTTCACCGCAGCATGGGTGTGCACGTGTCCAAGGTTCGCTCGTTAACGCTTGACAAGTGGGACGGCGACACAGTTGAGGTACAGTATCTTTTCATTGAAGACTTTATTCAGGTTATTCAACGAGATTTATAGCATATCATCGAAGAGATTTACCCTATTTTCTGATATAGTAAAACTGGTATGGTATGAGGTCTTTGTTTGCGTCACGTACCTTTGCATCACGTACCTTTGCATTGCATCACGTAAAGTACCTTTCATCAATTACCTTTTCATCACGTATCTTTGCATCACGAGTATCTTTCATCACGTACCTTTGCATAACGAGTACCTTTCATCACGTACCTTTGCATCACGTATTTTTGCATCACGTACTGTACCTTTGCATCAATAACCTTTACATCACGTACCTTTGCGTCACGTACCTTTGCATCACGTACAGTACCTTCCATCACGTACCTTTGCATCAATTACCTTTGCATCACGAGTACCTTTCATCACGTACCTTTGCATCACGAGTACCTTTCATCACGTACCTTTGCATCACGAGTACCTTTCATCTCGTACCTTTGCATCACGTATCTTTGCATCACGTACTGTACCTTTGCATCAATTACCTTTTCATCACGTACCTTTGCGTCACGTACCTTTGCATCACGTACAGTACCTTTCATCACGTAACTTTGCATCACGAGTACCTTTCATCACGTAACTTTGCATCACGAGTCCCTTTCATCACGTACCTTTGCATCACGTTCCTTTGCATCACGTATCTTTGCATCACGTACCTTTGCATCACGTACCTTTGCATCACGTACAGTACCTTTCATCACGTACCTTTGCATCACGTACTGTACCTTTGCATCAATTACCTTCGCATCACGTACCTTTGCGTCACGTACAGTTCCCCGGATGTTCATCTGTTCATTTTTCAGTTCATGGAGGCCATGGGTAACACGAAAGTCAATAAAATTTTCGAAGCGAACCTCAATGACTTCCCCAAACTGACAAGGGATTCCGGCAAGTAAGTGGCGTCTTACAGGGAAATGTGCCCGGGCTAGTATCAAGGGAAATGTGCTAGGGATGATTTCTCATTGGAAATCTGCTAGGGTTGATCTCAAGGTAAACCTACTAGGGTTGTCATTAAGGGAATGCTCCAGGGTTGGTCTCAAGGGAAATGTTCCAGCTAATTCATTAATCCAGAGTAACAAAATGTTCACGCACAATTCTGTACTGCAGATGTTTAGATGTTCAGAGGTAAGTGCACGTAGCCTAACGCCTTAAACACCGCGCTATATCTTGTAAATTACAAACATGGTTTCATCCCACTTTTACCCAACAATGTTTAGCTGGTTACACGAATATGAGCAAACTCACCCTACCGTGGTATTTATTTACAGGCACGACAGGCAGGCGTTTATCAAGCTTAAGTACGTTGAACAAAAATTCTACTCACCCATCCCGGCTGAGGGGCTTGACCCTGAAGTGGCTGAGGCGTTGATTACAAGACCTGGGGATAGAGAGGACGAACTGCTGGACATCTCACAGGAACTCGAGGTAGATAACGGGATGGAGGGAAATATTACAGGAACAAGAGGTAGATAACGGGATGGAGGGAAATATCACAGGAACAAGAGGTAGATGTAAGGAAAGAGGAGAATGTCACAGGAACTCGAGGTAAATATAGGGAAAGAAGGGAATATCACATGAACTGGAGGTAGATATAGGGCAAGAAGGGAATATCAAATGGACTGGAGGTAGATATAGGGGTAGAAGGAAATATCACATGGACTAGAGGAAGTGTGATTTGCTGTGCTTTGCTTGTTAACACCTGGAAGTTTTTGTTTTAGGATGAGCGGTCGTTGATGGGTTCCAGTCCCCTCTGCTTAATAGACGACTGTCAGGTAATAGAAGAAAAAACAAAGGAAAATAAATAAACAACATGGATGGTCATAGTGTACATTTTTCTTCCATGTTTCATGTTCCATGATTTTTTGGCCTACCTGCCTTCACAATCTTTGGTGATCCTGTTTATTTGCTTTACCAGGATTGCAGCAATCACCCGTGTCAGCATTCTAGACAGTTTGCCGCCTCGCAGCTAGTAGTGAGCGACTCTGGAGGGGAACAGGAGGACACCCCCTCGACCACACCCATAGAGCCCGAGAGTGAATGCTAATATCTCACGAGCTAAATGCATCAACACCAATATACATTCATTTCAAATAAGGCTGCGCTCAGAAAAGATATTGCTAGAAGTCGTTTTAGGTACGCTTATTTGCTAATTTATTTGATACACATGAAACGGTTTGCTGCACATGTACATCTATTCTAAGAAAATGTCGCACTAGAGAACTACACTTTAGCGCATTACACTTTATTGTGATCTGATTCTATTTTCTCTTTTGTGTTTTACTTTATTACCCTTTGACTACCACACTTTGTTTCACGGGTTAACAGGTTAATGAAAACCACTCTACTAAGAAGCCTGGTAACTGATCAGGCGCGTACACAGGATTCTTAGGGGGAGGGGTGCGCAGTCATAGAAAAGACCCACTTTTTTGCCCCCCCCCCCCCCCTGTGTAAACGCCGCTGATTGAATTAAACAACTGACTGGAGAGCATGTGCTGAGTTGGTTGAATGTGTGGCGTTCAAGTGCGTTATGAGAAAAAAAATCCGAAGTTTCACCTTTTCGCGTTGTCATAAACTTTTAGAATTCTCGCCAGTTTCTGAAAGAAGTTCGAAGGAGTACGTAATGGTTTGTTTGGGAAAAATCCGAACACCATGTGTTTTATTATGAAAAATTCAAGGATTCGTTTTTGTGTGCGAATCGATCCAGTGATTCCAAGTTACACGTATTGTTAATTCGCTAAACTTCAACAATTGACTCCGAGTGTTTTATGGTCGTTATGTTAGGGTATTTAATTTAAGAAACTGTCGAGTTAATCTAATGTCTAACCTAAAAGTTAATGCAACACAAATGATTTCGGTCTTTTAAGTCATTTTCGGTCATTTAAAAACGACAGTGGCATGTCCTTAATAAATTTACCAAAAGTTCTCTGTTTAATGTCAAATTTCAAGATGCTCCCCAAAGAGCACTTTTGGGAAGTTGATTAGAATGTCTTAACAATAAAATTGTCTCGTCGTTTGCAATTTCACTAAATACTTGGTCGATAGATCAAGGGTGGCTTAATAAGTACTAAATAAACCAAATAGTATTTCACGAGTTTTTAAAAATCACTGTCTATCGCGTCTATAATTCATTGATTTTGGAAATGAAAGGGAATAAAGTATGATCAAATGTGTGAACTGGAGTTCATTTTCTTGATTTTTGTGGAATTCACTCGCGTATCTAATAGCATCATTATTTCTATTTTTTTTTTATTAAGGGGGTCTTATTTCAAATTTTGCGCCTTCAATAATAATAAGAAGAATAAACCGCCCTCTTTTTGAATAAGCTCCCCTTTTATGGCGTGAGCATACGTTGGTGCACTACCTCTGTACAACAAAAATAGCTGGAATATCACCGTTTTTTTCAAACACAAGACAATGTTTAATTCCAAAAAAATTTATTTAACGAACATAACCAATAGGGCATATTGCATGCATTAATACTGTCTGAAACGAACGATCAAAGATAATTTTCTTTCGGCACTAATAAATCAGATATTACTATCTTGAAACTATAAACATTTAGTCTGGACCAATAGTTTTATCCAGTAGTTACTTTAATGGTACCACTACAAATCAAGGTTTCATTTAACCCATCAGTCTTACAGTATAACACAAACTACGAAATCTCTTAGTTTGATAGGTGAATTGTCATAAATAAAGACTTACACAGACGAGAGGCATCGGAAATGAGAAGGCAAAGCCTGCTTAGAGAATAGCTAAATCAGGTAAGGACACAGCATAATGCTAACAGTGAATGCAGCGCTAAAATTGCTATGTGAACAGTAGAGTTAGATCGCATCAATGTCAAAGTCCTCGTCTTCTTCAATGGCTTGCTGAGGTTGCTTTTCCACCACCACTTTGAGTTGCTCTGCCTTGTTGTCGTACACCAGGTCGTCATCCTCCTCTTCGTCTTCCTCTTCGCTTGACTCCTCTTCCTCAGCTTCCTTCAGCCAATGGACAAAAGGCTTCACCTTCTCGTGGATCTGAGTGGAGATCTCCTTGCTCACATACTTTTTGGAAACCTGCAGTAAATATAGAAATCGCATGACATTTCAGTACACTTTTGGGACATATTCAAGCTAATAGGGGACTTGCGCTAAGAAGTCACTTGACTTTTTGCATGGCAAATTCCAGCCAAAATAAACCCCAGAAATGGCTGCGGCCTTCACCCCAGACAAGGACGAAAATATAAAACCTTTCAATGGAAATAAGCCCTTTCTGGCACAGAAACTTTCTGTCAGATTGGTAAGAGCTGAAAAATTTACTTTTTGTTTCGTTATTTTGCCGTAAAAACCCTGAGCGCACGCAAGTTTGCCACCCAAAAAGTCACGTGATCTCTTAGCGCAAGTCCCCTTAATGCCAGTAGTAATGTGCTTCAGCCTAACAATCGTAGCCCCTTAATAATGTCACCACTTGAAAAGGAAGGAAAAGCAGAGGAAGAATTTGGGTATTCAAAACTACCTCTCATGCTTCCTTATTTGCTTTGGGTGGGGATCCCCAAGAAGGAAAAACAGTACTTCAAACATGCAGATGGTGTCAAACTTCATGCCAACCTTAAAGATGTGTACCTTTTCAGCCCACTGAAGCACAATCTCCTCCTCAATGAGATCATTGTCATAGAGAGCCTTGAGAATGTGTGCTGCTTTGGGCATGAGCTCCTTCGGGTAAGACTTGCCGACCAGCATCTCAAATGCACCAAGCAGGTACTTCTGTGCCTTATGATTCTCATTCACAAACTGAAAAATTAAAAGCATTTATCATGCTCATTCAATGATGACCCATAAGACGCCAGCATTTTAAATTTGAAATGAGGCCAGAGCCCACATGAAGCTTTTCCTTCTGGATCAAGTGTACATATGTTAAACTGAATTGGGTTTTGTTTGGAATAAGTATCATGTTAAGAAGGTTCTTACCCTGAGAAAGATCATCCTGTATTTAGGGATTTGCTTCAGCATGTGTGCATCAAACATGATCTCTGAGATGGCCAGTACTGCTTTGTCACGCACATCTAGGCGTTCTGCTTCTGCCACTATCTCCTTACCAGTCATGTCTACTTTACCCAACTCTTTCTTACTCTGGAAACAATTTTTAATTAACATAATCAATTTTATGTACAAAAAGCAAAAACGAAAACAAAAATAACTGAAGCTTAGTTAGCTTAACTGAGAGAGGATAGTGGCATGATCAAGAGCCTAGAATTTGTTTTACTTCCGTGCATGTAAATACAGTCTAATTTGAGAGAAGGGGGTTGAGGGAAATTCCAGTGAATGTCATTACTATTACATTAACTATTTTGTTCCCTTTAAAGATGTTGAGGTACAAACTCCAGATGTAGCCATAAGTGCATAATGGGCTTGCTGAATATATACCTTGACAAACTCATATAACATGTTGAATCTCTGTTCCTCGGGCCTCTCAAGATCATCAGTGAAGGTGAGACCCTTGACACCAGATGTCAGGTCTTCCATTCTACGCTGGACAGCAGCCTCACTAGTATCCACACACCAGTCGTCCTCAGCAGATGCATGTATCTGGCGAAAGAGGTACAGCATCTTTTATATGTCATTGATACACATTTATTTGATATAGTCAAAGTCTGGAGGTCAATGAAGCTTTGGCAGGTCTGGAAAGTCTGAGTTCGCCTTTGTGGCAACACACAGTAGTAGTTGATCCACTTACATGGTTGTTGATTTCAGGGATGTCAAACTTGTCCACACCATTGGTCTGATTTTCGGTATGAGTGGGGCTTGATTCACCATTCTGGTTCTTCTTCCGACGTTCCTTTTTGTCCCTGGAAAGTAACAAAAACATAAACATAAACATATAACAGTTATGTTATTAATCTTATGATATGTGTGGTGTGTGGCTCTATGTTAAGAGTACCCTAAGCTGTACTTACTTCTTGGACGGAGTACCAGTTTCACCAGTAGGGGGGTTTCTACAGATGTATGTTATCAATCTGTGTTGAAGATTGATGAATCCTTGATGACCACATGCCTTGCAGTTTTGGCCAATTCTTTCCTTGCGAGTATCAACAACCTGTTAAGACATTGGATTTTAACACTAAAGTAAAAAAATTATTTTTTAACACTAAAGTAAAAAAATTATTCTTTGGAGGTTAACTGAGAGCCACCAAGCCAAAGTTAATTTTCAAACTGTTTTCTACACAAGCACTGACTTGCATTGGAGAAACATATGTGCAATTTGGTTGAGTTTTTTTAATTTTTCATGCGCCACTGATCTGCTCTCGAATTCTACGAAATAAAAATACCTTCTTTTCAAAACTCTATGAATGTACACAATCAATATTTCATTTTTTTAACTAAGCCCACTGTATCATGTAGTTTTAAACAGAACCAGCCTTAGACGACTGCAACCCCTTTAATTGATAGGCTAGATGCCATAACAGGTTTGTAGATAGAAACTCTGAAAAATTAAGTATTTAACCAATAGGTACATCTGCAAACTTGACCTTACCAGTACAGTTTCAGGGTTTTCACAGCTAGAACATAGCACAAATCTCTCAATAAACCCATCCAGGATTTCCTGTAGCTTGTCTGCCTGGTGAGCTCCATTGACAATGTAACGCTCATTCTTCAGATCTATCTGGGTTTGTGCTCCAAGCTCACAGCCAAAATACTTGGTGGGGTCTGCAAGAGGGCACCACTAATCAATAAAGCGAGCAGGGTCACAGCTCATAACTGTTCTTTATTATCATGACAGAAGATAACTTACATGAGGGTGGTCTGGACAGAGCCTTGGCAATGTCTGGCATGTTCACAATAACTGTCTTGATGCCATTCCCTTTGCCTTCCACCTACAACAACACAATGTGCAATTTCAGTACCACCTACAGAGAGAAGTATCACTAACAGAATGTAAGGAAAAGTATTCATTTTTTTATTTATTTTTTCCCTCGTAAGTCTAAATAATTGTTTTAAAATCTGTATATTATCCTGTATGAAACAAACAACACGTAGTATTATATCACTTACGATAAACATGGATGCATTCGCAATCTTTACCTACCTTAGCTATGAGTTTAGGCATTTTGTAGCGGTAGAACTGGTCCATGTTCTTGCGGTTGACGTTGACCAGAGCCATGTTGATATGTGCTTTCTGTGAAGTCTACTGTTTTTTAATCGCCTGAAGTAATTGCTTGTTGGACTAGCAAACCGAACCTTTGTATTCGTCATAAACCTTTTTGAGTTAGTACTCCTCACGTCTCTTAGGCCTTCGCGCCTGCTATGAGGTTGTATTGATAGCGGAATCTTGATCCTACTTAGTTGATTCCAACCTGTAAAAAATAAAACATTTTATTGCTCAAATTGGGTTATTTTATTATTAAAAATTAATCATCTTGGACTTGTTGTTACAAAAACACTCTGATAGTAGAAAAATAACGGAATTTTCTACCTGAAACAGGACTCATACTAGGGCAGGTGCAAGGGCAGTTAGCAACAATTTGCTTTAAAGAGCTTACTTTCAAGAAGAAATGTCAATTATGTAAAATTCCAAACCTATTTGACCTATTCATTGATTTTTTTGGTCTTTGCATACCTAGTATTAAAAAATAAGTAAGGTGTCATTCTTACCATTCCAAACACAAAGACATGCAAATGAACAAAGTCAATTGTTTCATTTCCATTTGCATACATTTAAATGAGGAACGGCACATGAAAACAAAGATGTCTGAACTTGGCCAAATAGTTCATGCTATCTATCAATATTAATAATTTACTTTTACTTTAACAATGTTAACATGTAATAATGATGACTTGGTGAATCAGTATTTGTGAAATAACCTAGCTTGAGGTTGTTACGAATTTGTCTTGATAAACAAAAGTAACATTTGCAACCTATAAGGGGGCTGGGATATGACATACTTTTCAATACATTCTTTGTTATTCAGCCTCCCTTCATTGTGATAAATTTAAATAAAAAAAGAAATCTCTCAAACTTTCATACATCTCAATGACAAATGATACAATAAAAAAAGATATAATAAAGGCAGGGTATCTAAACCAATACAATGCTTTAATTAATATAGCTCAAGATTTCAAAACATTGTGATGAAAAACACCACAATGGTTAACACAGTCGTGAGAGATAAAATGGGAATTTGTGGAAATGGCATAATCATAATAACAATTGCACATATTTGAAAGGAAAAAATAGAAAATTTAAATGAATACATAATAAATACATTTGCTATAGATCAACTTAACAGGAGCTGGAACCACATTAAAGTAATTAGAAGAAGTATATCCTTGTCAGTTAGTACTCAATTCTTTCCATTTAAACGAAAATTAATATATTCCAATCTAAAATGTCCATAGCCTACCGAGCAGTCTTCCAAAGAATCCAGAAAGCTTAAATATTTAATGATCAAAATAGAGTTGGTCTACCATAGAAAAGGAAGTTCAAAACAAACAAAGGATATGGATAAATGAGTGTAACAATGATTTAGGAATAAATACAAATTGAATAAACTCAAATTACAAGATTTTAAGAAAAATAAATGAAATGAAAGGCAAGGGCACGAAATTTGTATTTGTTTAATAGTAAACACCTGAAAAGCTAGGACACAGAATTTCCTATTCTATGAATTTCCTAAAATACGTGGCAAATGTTACTCCGTGAAATAGAGCAAGGCTTTGTGTTTGTCTAGTTTTTGAGAAGGCTGACGCTTGCTTAGAATTGAAAATTTTGAACATGAGGGCAACAAAGAACATGATTTCCAGTGTTATTTCCAATAATAAGCAAGTCAAACTAAAACACCACAGCTTCCATCTCGTCGTGAAATAAATAGTTTTGTCGGGTTAAAATTTAGAATTACGAGGAGTAGGTTTCGAGGAGTAGATGGTTTGAATATTAAGTAAGTTGGCCGTCGCTCTCGAGGGAAAAACTCATGAAATCGCAATTATTTTGTCGAAAATATTAAGTGTTTCGAACAATTCATCGGTTTAAATTTAGGCAGCTGTACGAGGCAAACTGTAGTTAGATTATACTGATAGAAACTCTAGAAATACCTGTATGATTCGACAACTTCATAAAATCGTCCTGCAATGACGAAATCGGGGTTGTAATCGAAGAACTTGGACTAAGCCGAGAAGGGGAAAAAATCCCTAAATACAGACCTAGACAAGACCAAATGACACATAATTAACGACCAATAAACGTAGTTAATACCTGCTTCGGATAAAAAGGTCTCACGCTAAAAAATAACGTTAAAATAGAGACTTTGAAACGCATAACACTCACCTTGAAGAAGGCTGAGTTTTATGTAGATAACTTGGTGAACGCCACGTGATTTTTATATTTTACGTCACAGTCCTACTGCGCATGCCTGAATAAAAATAGTGTTCGATAAGGCATCGTTCTATTGAAATTCGCTCGATATTGTTCCGGAGATTTTACTGTTTCCAAGCTTTTATTTCTAGAAAAAAGAATATCATAGTTCACTAAAAAGAAAAAGCATATATTCGAGGATTTAATTTGATTTATTCTCTACAGTTGTTTTCATACTAAACGCCCTCGCACCCTAACCCGAAAATAGAATAGATTTTCCGGGATTATCACGAGGGCTTCCGACGAGCCCGTGAAAAGTTACTCGGGAGAGATTTGTTTATCGGCGACAAACGTTTTGTGCTCCTTCCCAATTTCAAACAGTTTTAACTGTTTCCATCTTCTTCATTTTAATCTTGCAACGTCATTTACAAAGAGTCTCACACTTTAGAATTGTGATGTCTGATTACATCTACTTTTAGTAAAAGGAAAAAGTGCAAAAGACCAAGAAACGACCAAGTTGCACGATTCGTTCAATTGGCGCCAGTTCACGGTTATTTGCTGTGTTTTACTACTATCAGTGCTTTTGTCCGCTTAGAAAAAGATTAAGACAATCCAAGATGGCTGGAAAATCCATCCCGTTCCCTCTCAAAGACATCAAGTCCGTTGTTGAAGTCTTCCGCCAGGAACTGAGAAATGATCAACCTAATCTTGCACAGTTATCCATCGTTCTTGGTTTCTTCGAAAGTGCTTCCACTATGAAGGCAGGGGATACGACTTCTACTCCAAGCCTAGACGAGGAGACATTTGATGCTCTTCATTGCAAGTTTATGGCTCTTCTTCAACGCGATTTCACGTTTAATGCGGGAGGGTTGCCTGCTACAAGGGAGATAGTAAAAAATGTAGCGGACCTGGTTTGGGGATGTCTGGCAAAATCCTACTTCAAAGACAGACCTCATATTCAAAATCTTTACAGCTTTCTTACTGGTAAGAATCAAAGTATCATCTAGTCTTGTTTGCACCTTTGTTATTGTCTGACTGTTTGGACTTTTTTTAATTGTACATGGAGTTTTGAAGTTATTTATTTTTGTATAACAAACTTTTACTAAATTACATTGTTTTGGTGGTAGTGGTAAGCTATTACATATATGAAATGGAGCAGAGTAGGTTTACAATAAACCAATGCAATAATTACCTTGAAGGCGTCTGGTTTTAAAATGAATAATCCAATTACAATAATAATGAATATGGTGATTAATATATCGTATAATAATGTATTACAGTAAGGACACAGAAAGCGGGCCATGGTGAACAACTTTGACCAATCAGATTAGGCTTGAACACCGTAAACATTTTTAAAAGAAAAGTTCAGCCAATGAGAAACACCGGACGTTGTTTATCACTCAAGTGATCGAGCCACTTTCCCACTGTCGACGACTCATTGTCTGAACTTTTTTCAAAATGTTTACGGTGTTCAATCCGAATCTGATTGGTCAAAGTTGTTCAGCATGGCCCGCTTTCTGTGTCCTCACTGTAAAAGGGGGGGAGGGTAACAAAGCAGATTCATTGTTTTAGGAGGCTCACCTTGTTTAGATTTGAAAGTGTGTGCAGCAGCGCTCAGAGTTAGGGCTTTGCTTCATTCATCACAATGTAAACTTTTCAAGCCTGGTGCATATACACATGCATGAACACCAGTTTTCACATTTGTGTGGCACGGAAACTCATGTACACTGTGTTAACAGATTGAAGAAATTTTTAAAATTTGTTTACAAAATTGTTTATATAAGTACTAAGGTGGAACTAAATTGTTATTTAAAGAAGCATTTGAAATATAAGAAAAAAGAAATTTTCGAAAACATTATAATTATTTTGCTAAAGTGTTCTTGTTCTTATTTTTTTTATAAACATATGATTAAATAATCCGAAATATTCCATCATAATACCTGCTGGTGAAAAAAGATAATATAACGCTTTTGATATTGATATATCTCCATCATTTCAACTCTTGCATTGCCATGGTGATTTTTATTAACCCAAATGGCATAGTCATAGCATTGAAACAAATATTTTAGTCGCCTTAAAGGAACAATTAATAGTTCAATCAATCCCAATTCAATCCTGAATTGACTCAGTTCAATGAATCCCCTTTCAATCAATCCCACATAGTAAACAGAAATTTAGTACACAGATCCAGAAGTGAGAGGCACATGCATTACAGTGATGCCCCACCAGCTGCATTATCCTAAAGATGGAGTGCAATAGCATAAGTGATATGAGAATAAAAGTTTACAAAACCATGGAAAGAGACCCCCAAGTACTTAATTTTAACTGTTTTTTTTTTATTCACTTTTTGACCCCTTAATATTTTGTTCTCCATCTAGGGAATCGCCTGGACTGTTTTGGTGTTGCCTTTGCTGTGGTTGCCATGTGCCAAGCTCTAGGTTATAATGACGTCCACCTTGCGCTGTCAGAGGACCATGCCTGGGTGGTATTTGGCAAAGATAAGATAGAGACGGCGGAGGTAACCTGGCATGGTAAAGGGAATGAGGACAAGCGAGGAAAGCCTGTGATATACCAAGATGATGACAGATGCAGTTGGCTCTACCTTAATGGCAATGCTGTGCACTGTACTAGACACATGGAGGTTGCCTCAATTATATCATCTATCAACCCTAATATCAACCACACCACAGATAGCATTCAGCTTTCACAACTGCAACAGGTAGGAGTCAGTTCTTCACACTACATTTGGCATCAGCATGAAGCTTTAACAACTACAAACATCATTTGGCTCATCTTTGAAAATCAAATATCTTGTTTGTTATCCACTGGTTTAAAAACATCTCATGTCTGTTTGCAGGAACTGCTTTGGCTGTTGTATGACATGGGACACATCAAGACGTAAGTACAGTCTGCTGCACTGCAGTACAGCTTTCCTAAGGTTTAAATTAAGGTACAATCCCCTATTATTATTATTTTTATTTTTTTATCTGTATCTGAAGTGAAGATGTTTGCTATGACTATTCCATTGTGCTATGACTATGAGCAATCCCCACATCCAAAAATTGAAACCAGTGAAACTGCAACAATGTAAAATTACTGGGATTTTTAACCTTAACCTCATGTTTTGACCAGTACCAATAATGTTTGTTCTTAATGGTAACAGAAAGCAATTACAAGTCCTTTTTACCCCTGATATTCTGAATACTTTCTTGTGTATCTTTTGTAAATGGTGTGTAACAAGGTAATGAGGCTCCACTGTAGTTTATCCATTGAGATTGCAGGATTTGTAACAGACCTCCACGTTATTACTTATGCCATGATTTACTATGGTTGTTGCTAATATTATCAAAGATACCCCCATGGTTATTGCAAGTCTTTCACCTTGGTATCTTATGATTATTGCCTTATACAAAGATTCCAGATTCAGTTATGAATCCCGAAATCAAATAATTATCACAAATTCCAAACTCAATATAATGCTCTTCCTTTCCCCCCCCCCCAAAAAAAAAATGAGCTCATTTTTTCTTTGAAAGGACATGTGAGCAGCACACACTTATGTACAAGAGTAGCGTGTGCTGATTCTTTGACCACTCTCGCCAACTCTCAAAGACACTTTGGTCGGAGTCTAGTGAGAGCTAGAAAAAGTGAAACTCTCATTGACTTTCATCTCCGTTTGGTCAAGGCTTTAGACTTAGACACCCCATGCTAACTTATACCTAGGTATTTCACAGTTCTTACTTTGTAACCGATTCTTAGGTACCCCATGGCTATTGCAAATCTTGGTGACTTAGAGGAGATTTCACCAACACCTGGTAGGCCACCTGCGGAGGAGCTGTTTAAGGAGGCCATTACTGTTGCCAAGCGAGAGTATTCAGACCACCATATCTATCCATACACTTATTTGGGCGGCTACTACTATCGCAAGAAGAAGTACTACGAAGCCATTGCATCATGGGTGGATGCTGGTTATGTGGCTGGCAAGTAAGTTTTATGTACATGTTTACTGACTATGGCATACTAACTTTAACTCCAAGTCTATAGTGATTATTTATTACTGTAACTGAGTTTTATGCGCCACATTGATGAATTGTGAAAAAGTGCAAGTTAGGTTGCATACCACATTACTAAACTATGAAACACTGCAAGTACATTTATGTGACAGATCGCTGACTTATGACACAAGTGATCGAAGTGAATGAGTTTGACTGTAATAAACTTCCCTTGTTTTCACACAGGTATAACTACTCAAAGGATGATGAAGAGATGTACAAAGAGTTCCATGAGATCGCTAATGACCTGATCCCTAACATCCTAAAGGATGCAGTAGCAAAAGCAGATCCTAGTGGAACAGGGAGCACCAACCTCACGAGCGACCCAAAGTTCTTTGCACTCGTGTTACAATTCTATGATGGAATCTGTCTATGGGAGGAAGGCAGCCCGACTCCTGTCCTACATGCTGATTGGGCTAAAAAGCTGGTGCAGTCCATTGGGAAGTTTGCGCCAGAGTGCAGGTCAGCATTTAATGCGAACACAGATGACGCAGAAAGTGCAGGCACTGCAGAATTCGGGTCTAAAGAGTCTAAACCTACATTAAGCTTGCGTAGTGCTAAGATGAGAGAAATGAAGAACTTGATTACAACATCTGGAAAACTTAATACCAGTGCTATGAAGCTCCAGTTGACTGCACAGTCCCAGGTTAACGTGCCAAAAAGCCGGCGAAGGTCCACGCTGAAAACTGCTGACTACCTCTATGATTACGACGAAGAGATCAAAGCTGAAGGTGTTCCAGGGGAAGAAGAAGAAGATGAAATATTCCACACACGAAAACGCAAAAAGACACGGGATGAAGACAGAAACTGGAATGCTGCAGCGATTGTTTAATCGCTATCTTTAAAAGCTAGGTCATGTATATTTTAGGATTGGTTCGAATCCATAGCCAGTACAAAGCCCCCCCCCCCCTCTGGCATCATTGGCATACCTTTAAACACCAAGATTTGAATACTTGTTATATTTATCCCCTAACTGAGAGAGGTGTGTGATACTAACTAAACCTTAGTGATAGGTGTTTGTTTTAACCAACACAATTCATCTTGTGTAGAAAGAGTTGTGGCTTTACCAACATATCCTGATATTTTTATTACAAGAGTGTAATCAGTAACATAGCTGTGTAGGTTTCGGTAGCGAAACAAAGTTCAGGTATACCCCACTTGTGGCATTTGTCTAGTTTTGGTATGCTGGTCCCTTAAAAGTTTTTATTTTTATTCTAGTGCATCCTAAACGTCAAAAGGGTACTTGTTATTATATAAACAGATAAATACTACTCATTTCAAATTATAATGACGTGACAGTTTATTCAAGTAATGTTGAAGAAGTCTTTGATACGCTTTCTTTGTGTAAGCCTTAACTTATTTCCTACTGCACTGCCCTCTACTGCCCTAAAGAAAACCCCATTATCTTTTGTACCGCCCTGTGTCGCCCTAAAGAAAACCCCATTATCTTCTGTACCGCCCTGTGCCGCCCTAAAGAAAAACCCATTATCTTCTGCACCGCCCTGTGCTCTCCTAGTATGTACTACAGTACCAGGCCCCGATGCCCAAATGATGATGAACTCATTCACTACTGCACCGCCCTTAGCCGGTGTAGCAAGCCAAAAGGGTTTGGTAAGAAACGAGACCGGGTGTTTTTTCGTATAAGCTTTCACTGAGTGAATGACGTGAATCACGTTCTGATTGGTCTGGAACCTTGTGCACTCTAGTCGAGGTGCTAATCGTTAGAGCGAGCTTCAGACATTTCTGGCGTCTCATATTAATAGCATTATCAGTATTTCCTCTTATTTAAATATCTTTGATTTCTAGCTCTGGAAGTTGGGTAGTTTTCCTACCAAAAGTGATATTCATTCATATGAAACCACAGGTAGCCCAGGCAATGGTTTTAGCTCTGGACAAGCTTCCAAACCATTGCCTGGGCTAAGTGTGATAAATCGTGTGATCTTGCGCGAGATCGTTTTCAGTCAGGTACGCAGGTACACCGTGCACGCTTTTATTTGATATACTATTATTTTATTGGCGTTTTGGCGAAACCTAAGAGCGGCTGTTAGGGAGAGTCGCCGACTATCACCGTTTAGCTACAGTCGAATGAGCGACCGCTCAAGCGACCAGCCCCGATAACGATCACGAATCACCGATTGAATTGTCACACAAACTCTGTAATTCTAAGCTCTCGTAAGCGACCAACTTATCGGTAAGACCAGCTACGTTAACGACCACAATTTCAAAACACCAAAGCTCTTGTAAGCGACTACAATGATTTTTGGCTTTACAACATCAGTCAACACCTGTTAAACATCATATCCAATGCATGCTGAAATCACATATAAAGTGGAAATGTTGTAATGTTTCACAAAAGCTGCCTTTCCAGTAGGCAATTATTAAAGAATTCTATAAATTCAATTTCAGCTGTTTCTTTGTCTCCAGAAAATGCAAGGAATCTCTAGTCCATTGCCAGCTCCACGATTTATCCTTTTTCCAGTTACAATAGCCATTCACTTGTTTGTTGCACGCTTTAGAAATCGGCTAACAAAAGACGCCATGCGATCGTCGTAGACGCAGAAGATATTCTCATGACGAAAAGCTTAAGTCGTCGATATAAACGAGCACAGCGAGCTACTTAGCGTAGAATTAATTGCCATTAAATATAACAACTCACTCTCGTGATAAGTCGAATACAATTGAATACAATTTTCAGTTCCCAAGGTGGTCGCTTACCAGAGCTTCAACTGTATTCCAAATGCAGGTAGTGATCTAGGTGTGCACGCCCCTAAAAAAAACTCCGCAGCTTGTTTGATAAAGCTTCCGGAATTGAGTCCCAGCAGAAAAGAACGCCCTATACACTTCTATTAAAATTTGGCGCATTTACAAAACCCTCTTGCATTTTCCGCCCCTCCGTCACCCCCATGGGAAAAAGGTCAATTTTTCGGGTTACTCCCCCCCTTCCTTTTTGTGTACATTCATGAATGCTCGAAAGATATTATTCAAATTAAGGTCTGTATGCTGCTACTCGCATAAGCATTACTGTGGGGGGGGGGGGGGGGCGGTCGATGGGGGAGTAGTGAGTAGATACATAAATGCGAAAATATTCCGTTTAAACATAGTTAGTCTACTAGCTATGGCTTTAAGGACCATTACATTTTCTCTTTCGCTCCTTTTTTAATTGACCTCATGCTAAAAGTTGCAGCGTCAAAAACACTAATTTCCATAAATAACGGGAAAACGTTCTCCTACATAAAAGTGACAATCCGTCCCTGAACCCCCCCTGGTAAGTTTTAAGTTTGTCGTGTGGGACATTTCACCGGTGTCCGCTTTGCTCGTGTGAGAAGACGTCTATTTGAACACGACAATCTATATATTATTTACCTTCTTTGGCAAGAAGCAGTACTATATTCTATTAATTGTGAAATCATAATACTGTTGTGATAAAGAACTGTGTTCAATTCGCGAGGTATAGGGAGTAAACTACAGAATCTAAGCGAGAAAGACCGTGTCTCCGCAAAAGCCATCGATGTTCTAGTGTTGGAAAATTATCAACTGGACGCTCTATCATGGCCCAGATCGACGAAAATCGGAAGTGGACTCAAGATGAAATAATAAACAACACAAAAAACGTTGTTCGGGGGTTAGAAACCTTAAAAAATGAACACTCGGGGATTTTAAATGGACTCGCTCTTTACGAAGACACGAAAACAGAGAGCCAATCTGAGTTGGAAGAAGCTAAAGCCGGTGTCGTTCAAGATTCGCTTGACAAGATTGAACTTGGTTTAGGGGAAGCTCAGGTAGGTTTGGAAATCCTAGAGTGAGTTTTTGTGCTTTTGTCGATAGCTCCGATGCTTATATGGGCGAGTTACAGCTTAGTTTACACCGCATTATAAATTCGAAGACATTTTTGAACCGTGATACCTTATATCACGCCTCGCGGCCGACCCACCTTTTTCGATTAAAAAAAACTCTCACTAGATTAGCGAGATTCTCCAAAACTATTTCCTAAAGCCTTCTTTCTTAGATTTTCGGTTGAATGCTTCATACTTAATTTCTCCCAAAAATATATTGTCTTTAATTTTCCCCTAAACAAACGTCTCAAGCAGTGTTCCCTTCTTACGTGTATCGTTGTTTATAATTTACTGCGATTAGTTGGAATTCACAAAAACAGGTACTTAGCATTCAAGTAAACCCCATATTGATACACGTTTCCAACAACACAAGCAAAGTCTATCAAATCCATCACAAGTTTCCTTTAAAATTGTTAAGGAATGGTTAAGTGCTTTATATTTGTCTAAACAATAATAAGTGGGATGAAATTAATAAGAATGAATCAATGTTAAGGCCACTTGTCGTTTGCTTTGAAGGGGCAATAAACCATTTTAAAACAATCAGAAAGAAAGCTATGTGAGAGGATTCTAGATCTTTTAGTAAGGGTCCATATATCCTCATACCGCCTGCTCAGAAATAAACACTTTGTGATTTACACATAAACCAATAAATTGATAAGGAAACGTCTTGTTGACCTTGTTTGCTTGGACAGTACAAGAACTTTTGGATCACGGACACTTCCTATTGTTATATGGCTTCACTCTTGCACATAAAATGATGGACAGAAATTTTGGGGCCAGAAGTTCCTGTATGACGGCAGCTTCCGCCAATTAGAGGTTTTTATACATCCAAAGCAAAATTTACTTATTGGGATGTTAAACTCTAGGTACTGATGGCTTTATGTAGCCATCTGAGTACAGTGGAGGCAGAGAAGCAGAAGCTACGTGCCCAGGTGAAGAGACTCTGCCAGGAAAATGCCTGGTTGCGCGAGGAGCTGTCTGTCACTCAGCAGAAGTTACAGGAGAGTGAGCAGTCTGTGGCGCAGCTTGAGGAGGAGAAAAAACACTTGGAGTTCATGAATTCTCTCAAGAAATATGACGATGTGAGTTTTTTCCTTTTTATATTTTGCCTTGGTAGAAGAGAAGTATGGCTACCATTATATTTTCAAGTCTGGGTAAAATAGGCTGTCAAAAAAACACATAAAAATCTACAGAAGACTTTAGCCTTTGCAGTAGACTTCAAAATTTTATTTAATTGTGAATGCTTACTGGGTAAAGTTGCTTCAAAAAGAAAATATTATTGTGTTAATAGTTGTGTTTATGAGGTTGTAATAACCTAAGACTGTTTTTTTTTTGCCTGTGTTTGCTAATTTTTTTTGTTCTGTTATGTTTTCTTTCATTTGGCTGATAACACTAATAATAGGACAGACACCAAGTAAGTATCCATTCGTATTCATGCATTTTAACCCTCAACTTAACCCTTGCCTTCCATTAGACTGCACTTACTGTATATCCACAATTTTTGATAATAAAAGCACAGAATTATTGGTCCAAGCAATGTTGTATTGTTTATGCGCAACATAACATATATCAACAGCACTAGACTACTAACAGTTAACAATGTTTATTCTTGGAACATTGCTGTATTATTTGTACTTAACAGGACTACAAGCCATGCATAGGGTTGGTGAATGGTCACTCAAAATTCAATAAAATCTTGGGGTTTTCATCCCCCACCCCATCAAACTGTTTTAGATTCAGACTTCATCCGAATTTTTCCTTAGAGCTTTCCATATTCACATATTTTGTTCGACTTTTTCTTGATTAGCTACCAGTGGACTGCATATCATCAAAAAGCTGAATGTTCTCTCTTAAAAAATCATGTTGAGAGTCAGATCTCCAATTTTCAGAATTTCAATTTCAGATTCTCAGACCTCTGATGTCAAAATTCTGATCTCAAAAACTGATTGACCAAGCTCCAGCCCTATGACTTTCATATAGTTATATATATATATAGTTATATATATATAGTTTTATATATAGTTATATGTGTATAGTTATATACTGCTTTCATTGCTACCACCCATCTTTAACCCAACAGTTCACAGCCCTAAGCTATTATTTAGCAGCCTATAGAAATATAATGTGAAATTAAGTTAACTTTATCATCACTGGGTCATCTTTTAAACATGCTTTGCTTTCATTCTTTATGCAGAGGCACCGTTATTACTTGCAAAGAACCATAGCAATAACTTTATTGAATAAATAATAAATTGTGGCACCGTTATTACTTGCAAAGAACCATAGCAATAACTTTATTGAATAAATAATAAATTGTGGCACCGTTATTACTTGCAAAGAACCATAGCAATAACTTTGTTGAATAAATAATAAATTGTGGTTACAGGATGAAGGTATTGAAAATGACATCAGCAGTGATATACTCTCGCAAGATGAGGATGATCATGACGTGGATGGTGAGAAATTTTTTCCCCTTTTGACCATCATTTAGATAATATTTTAGGAATGTACAGTACACCTGAAACCCCTACCACAAAGGAAATGCTTCAATAAAATTCTCCTTGCATGAATTTTATAAGTAAAAAAAAAATCAAGGTGTTTTTTTAAGAGAATTAAGGAGTAGATTTGCTTGAAATTCCTAAATCAAACACCAGCCTTTTCAAAATTCTATGAAGGAAAAAAAGAATGTTTTATTTCTGATAGAAAATTTTTTTTATTTGCCCAAGTAGCTATGAAAAATAAAGAAAACTTCACAACAGCGCAAGCTGATAGCATCATTCTTAATGCACATTGGCCTGCACACTGAAGACTATTTTGAAATTTGCATTTTAACACATTGATTTAATGAGAGTACAAAAAAGAAGTTGGCCTATATCATAACCAGTTGTGAGCAATGATATTTAAAATTATCGCAACTTGGCTAATACCTTTCATTATCTTTTGTTAAGATGAGACACTCAGCCAGACATCGAATGTGTCTGCCAGTACATCTGGTGTTTATGAGATACCAGCCAGACTACGGACGCTGCATAACTTGGTGATACAGTATGCCTCACAGGTAAGGATATGTCTTTTTGTAATGTCAACAGAAAACAGAGGGCATGCTGTGGGTTTTAAAAAACAAGGATCTGTGTATTACTCTTTGATTAAACTCTCGGTTTTAAGGTTATGGATAGTAAGGTACTGTATTTTCCAAAACCCATGTACAGTTGAATGGCAGTACTTTTTATTGTCATTGGTCAAACTTGTTTATTTGCTGTAGGGCCAACACAAAGTGACAGTGTTTGTTGTGAACTCTATTTAATGTGTTCTACAGTATTTGCTGTAGAGCCAACACAGAGTGACAGTTCTTGGTGTGAACTCTGTTAAACATGTTCTATTTGTTGTAGGGTCGGTATGAAGTGGCAGTGCCATTATGTAAGCAGGCCTTGGAGGACCTGGAGAAGACATCAGGTCATGACCACCCAGATGTTGCTACCATGCTCAATATCCTAGCCCTGGTGTACAGGTATGTAATCATTGCTCTCATTAGCAAGCAAAGGTATTTTAAAACGTGTCTGTATCTCAGTCAGACAGGCCTTTATTATTGCATAAAGATGGGGGCTATATTCAGATTCTTGTGTAAACTCCTATATTTCTTACTCTTTTGCCTTTTCAGACTAGAAAGTTAAAAATGTCTGATATATTCACTTGAATAAGACATAAAATGATTTTTATTTTTATTTTTTAAATATCAGATTATCCAACCTGTAGACAAACCCCTTAAAAACATAACAATAATAAATGATGATAAGATAACTACATAGACTACAAGTCCCACAAGTACCCTTCAAAAGAATATACAAAACAAAACATCTGCTCAAATTGTTGTTCATTGTCCAGTGCTGAAACTAATTGGAAATGTATGAGAAAACTACCAAGAGTAAAGTACATAGAATAAATAATGCTTTATTAAATTTTGAAGACAACGTCCGGTTTTGTTGAAAATCATCATTAACACTGTTAAATCAGGATTTTTGTGATCAGGCAAGGAATCAGGGCTGGTCTGTGGTTTCAAGCAAAATTATACTTGTCCTACTGTAAGTTGCAGGCAATAGGAGACTTGCGATTAGATATCAAATGACTGTTTTGGTTGTGAACTAGCGTGCGCTCAGCCTTTTTGTGGCACAACAGCAACAAAAAGCAACATATTAAGTGATTTGTATAAGGCTAGAAATCTGAATTTGTTGTTGCGCAACAGCTTTTTATGAGTATACAGTACTTAGTCAACATGCTTCTCTGGTCTGCCTCAATTTGAAGATGTCATGTAATTTATGGCTAGGTTTGTCTCAAAGAAAAGGTACACAGCTTCAGTACTGAATTAAATGTGTAACAAAGATAATATAGCAATGTATTGTTATACTTTAGATGGCTAACAAAGGTCATATAGTATTATATTGTTATACTTAAAACGGCTAAAAAAAGATCATAAAGAATTTTATTGTTATACTTTAAATGGCTAACAAAGATCATATAATATAATTATATTGTTATACTTCAGATGGCTAAAAAAAGATCATATAGAATTTTATTGTAATACTTTAGATGGCTAACAAAGGTCATTTAGCATTGCATTGTTATGCTTTAGATGGCATTGTTGTCTCTCATCAGATTTAACATAGTCCATCCTGCTGTTAACCTCCCTAAATCAGTGCTAGGGGACATTATAAGGTTTCTTATGTACCCAATACGGCATGCTATACAAGACGATTCAGATATAAAGGAACTGTTTGACAGTGTATCCGGACCAGTGTCTGAGACGGACTTGTCCATAATCTCTGGGATTATATGCAACCAGCATGATAAATTAACTGAAAAAATGGAAGCAGTGGAAGAGACAATGGGGAAATATGTCCAAGAATGCATTGGGAATGCCAGAGTTACTCAAGTTGCTATTTAGAGTTGCAAGGTTTTCCAACTTGGCAGAAATTAATAGACATCTACTGTTAGTTAAAAATGAAAAGTGTGATGAACCAAAGCACGAGTTCAAATGGTGTGATGTTTAGAAAGGAATGCAAATGACTTCACTTGAAATTTGGGAAATGATAATGAAAAATTGTAGCAATGACATGAAGAAGAAAGAGTTGTTTTGTTATGAAAAATGTTATGAATTTCGTTGATCAAACTTATTTGAGTGTGCTTCAAGACTGGCTCAGTTATTTCTGTACTAGAGGGAGAGTGAAATGGGGCAAAATCTCTCGCAGCAGCGTAGAATTAGGATTTCATCGTTTGACTACATATAGCTTGTGCACTTTTATTAATCTTTTCTGTTTTCCTTTGGGTATTTCTTTTTCTTATCCAAGAATACCAATTAACAACGTTTACTTTTTCAATATGATTTCAAACATCCATATGATTGTATAAGGATGTACAAATTTGAGAAATAGTAATTATTTTTCTTGCAAATTCCCCTTCTACACAGGTCCTTGTTTGTATATTATTATATTTTATGGAATGGAATAATGATAGTGACTTTAATAATAGTTTTTTCATTAAAAATAACACACTAGAATTTTGAACATATAAGATCATTACCTTGAAAAGATAAAATGAAAATGCACAACTGTTGAATAATAGTGTTTGAGAAATGAAAAATTGTAAATTTTACAGATGAGAGAAATAAACTAGAGACTTTTGCTAGAATTAATGTGTCTATTGTCTGAAGAATGGTTCTATCGAAGCAAATGTTTTTAGGATTTTGAAAGATGGCCTGTTTTATCAGTGGCTTTGACAGTCTAGCTATTTTCTCTTGGGTCAGAGGGTCAAAGCTATTATTAAAAAAACTCATCTCAAAATTCCCTTGGGAATTGTGGCTAACTATTCAAGGATTTCTATTGGTTGAAAGCGTAATCCCACCTACTGGGAAATGCGATACGTCCACAGCTATCTGTTATCGAGTTTTTTCGAACCCGGGTTCGCGTTGAGTTGGAGCTTCGCTAGCTTGCTAAACTTTCGTTCAAATTTTGAGATGCCCTGGTGTTATTTATAATTAAAGACACTTTTAAGTAGAGATATTTGAAGTAGAATATTAAAGCCTCAAAGGTCTACTATCATATCCTTAGATCCTATCAAGTAAACAGCTTTCTTTTTGCTCATTCTTTTCCATTGCTTGTTGAAAGTGTCGGTTGGTAGATCTGTTACTGATCAGTGTTTTGTTATTACGACGGTTTTTTTGTGTTAATAGTTTCTCTTATCCCTTGGCAAATAATAAACGCCGAGATCATTATTCTTGGTAAATCGACCATGACATAAAAAGCAATGATATAATACGTTATCTCTATTAAAACAATAAGCTTGTTTACATTGAACGCAAAGGTTATAAACGAAGTCAAACACTAACACGCGTAGTGTTAAGTATGTAAAATCGTTTGAATAATACCCAATAGGATCGTGTATTTTTTATTAAGTGGTATTGTTTTTGAACTCACTACTCATCGTACCATACATCATAAACTCTTAAGGCCAATTTAGACAGCACGACTTTTGTCTACGACATTACTTAGCCCTGGATTACACACTTCGATTTTCGTAGTCGAGCATCTTAGCGGAGTCGTAGGCTGATTTACACTTTACGACTCGACTTCTAGAGGTGTCGCATACAACTAGATCTTGCTGTCTAATCAGCCTTAGCTAAATTCGGTTGTAACGGTAGTAAAATCTGTAAAAGCGAATGACAAAAACATTGGCAGTTTTTAGAATACAATAAACCTATACTATCCTTTGTATTTTTTAATTCCTATAATCTGTGGTATAAATCCTTACATTAGAAAACTGTTCGCATTATTTCGTCCCTCCAAACCTGAATACATTTCTCGCTTCCACAGGGACCAGAACAAGTACAAAGAAGCAGCGAATCTATTACACGACGCTCTTACAATACGAGAAAAGACCCTTGGCGAAGACCATCCCGCGGTAAGATGCTTGTAATTGGTATCATCCTCCTCTTAATAACTACAATACCCACACTAGCAACCTCTACAGAGCCAGAGAGTTTGTTGTATCTGTGATGTTGACGATTGGAAGTGCGAACTCTTAGATACGCGCAGAAACCACGAACTACGGTTACGTTTGCATTAAAGAAAAATTCTAATCATTTTTGGCGCTAAAGCTGAAAGATGTGCTGATGTAGGATAAGGTATTATCCTATTATCTTGGCGCACCGAAGGAGACAGGAAATCACAAATTACTACTATCTTCCTGAGAAAAACGTGTGATTATGCGCCAGCCACGACGACGAAGTGTTCTGTTTTGACAAAACTATAGAACGAATTATGTAAACAGTTAGCTGGGTTTTTTTACAGAAGCTTTCTCAACCTATATTTTTTTAAGAAAATTGTTGATAAATATGTTACTGTATCTGCAGTTTAGTTAAATATTTGAGGTCATTTTTAAAAATAATTGACTCTTTCCATAAAATAACCACCCCTATCACATGCCTCCTCTATCAAACCTCACCCCATCCCATGCCCCCTCTATCAAACCCCACCCCTATCCCATAGCCCATCGATTGTCACCTCCGCCTTGTTCGTGCAGGTGGCTGCCACGCTGAACAACCTCGCTGTCCTGTATGGTAAACGTGGCAAGTATAAGGATGCGGAGCCGCTGTGCAAGAGAGCCCTTGAAATACGAGAGAAAGTACTCGGCAAAGACCACCCTGACGTGGCGAAGCAGCTTAATAATCTCGCACTGCTTTGCCAGAACCAAGGCAAATATGACGAGGTATGTGTAAGTGCACTGCTTTGCCAGAACTTAGGCAAATATGACGGGGTATGTGTAAGTGCACTGCTTTGCCAGAACTTAGGCAAATATGACGGGGTATGTGTAAGCTCTGCTTTGCCGGAACCAAGGCAAATATGACGGGATATGTGTAAGTGCACTGCTTTGCCGGAACCAAGGCAAATATGACGAGGTATGTGTAAGCGCTCTGCTTTGCCGGAACCAAGGCAAATATGACGGGATATGTGTAAGTGCACTGCTTTGCCGGAACCAAGGCAAATATGACGAGGTATGTGTAAGCGCTCTGCTTTGCCGGAACCAAGGCAAATATGACGGGATATGTGTAAGTGCACTGCTTTGCCGGAACCAAGGCAAATATGACGAGGTATGTGTAAGCGCTCTGCTTTGCCGGAACCAAGGCAAATATGACGAGGTATGTGTAAGCTCTGCTTTGCCGGAACCAAGGCAAATATGACGGGATATGTGTAAGTGCACTGCTTTGCCGGAACCAAGGCAAATATGACGGGGTATGTGTAAGTGCACTGCTTTGCCGGAACCAAGGCAAATATGACGGCGTATGTGTAAGCGCTCTGCTTTGCCGGAACCAAGGCAAATATGACGGGATATGTGTAAGTGCAGTCACGCCGTGTAGATCGCACCTTTGAAACCAAACATCTACTTAAAAAAAAACTTGAATAAATACATAAACTTTTTTACTTTTTTTTTGTTTACACACAATTTCGATGTCCTGTCTAACCGGATGTTACCTGGTCTGACTAGATGGAATTATTTTCACACAACAGCTAGATGGGCTCTCTCATATTAAAATAGCCACTATCTAGATATTTTCGGGTTTAACCGAATGTGTTCTGGTCTAACCGGATGTGTTCTTCAGGTTGAGCAGTACTATCAGAGAGCGTTGGAGATTTACACGACCAAGCTTGGTCCGGACGACCCCAACGTCGCGAAAACCAAGAATAACCTGGTAAGTGGGCTTCCTGTGGCGGCGCGTTTAACTGATAGGTGGTTGATTGTGTTGCCTGTGGTGGCTCGTTGAAAGGAGAGGACCATCCGAGGTTTATGTTTTTGATTTGTGCCGTAGGCATCAGCGTACCTGAAACAAGGAAAGTACAAGGCCGCCGAGACGCTGTACAAACAGGTATACGCATGGGCTCTTTGCAGGGATAATAATATTAAGACAAACGTTTAGTAGTATTCTACAAGCGCAATGATGCAGGGATAATAATATTAAGACGAATTTTTAGGAGCATTCTACAAGCGCAATGATTTTTATAGGCGATTTTTTAGCTACTGTACTATGCGAGTAGCGTTTCAAAAACACGTAGGGACGGCTTAGGGATCGGCGTAGGGACGTAGGGACGGCTTAGGAATCGACGTAGGGACGGCTTAGGGATCGGCGTAGGGACGGCTTAGGGATCGACGTAGGGACGGCTTAGGAATCGGCGTATGGACGTAGGGATCGGCGTAGGGACGTAGGGATGGCTTAGGGATCGCCGTAGGGACGGCTTAGGGATAGGCGTAGGGACGGCTTAGGGATCGCCGTAGGGACGGCTTAGGGATAGGCGTATCGATTTGTCTTGTTTCAAGAGAGAAGCCGGCACGAAGGCGAGGCGTTATGCATGAAAACGAGGCGCACTGAATACAGACATAGTTGTGAATCGTACAGTAGATACCCACTTGTGATTGCAGGTTCTAACGCGTGCTCACGAGCGCGAGTTCGGCACTTCCGGCGAGTCCCTAGAGGATGACGGGAAGCGAGGCAAGGACAATGCCCCGTATGGCGAGTATGGCGGATGGCACAAAGCGGCGAAGGTCGATAGTCCTACTGTCACCACCACCCTTAGGAACCTGGGCGCTCTGTACCGGCGCCAGGGCAAATTTGAGGCTGCCGAGACACTGGAGGACTGCGCGCTCAGATCACGCCAAAGTGTAAATGTAAATGCGAATGTCATATCGACACTTTCCAACACTTCTGTGAGTGATCCGTGACGTGGCTAGGGGTGGGATGAGGCGCTCAGCATAGGCACCAAGTCGTCACTAAAGCCGAACCATTTGCAAATGTCTCTCGTCTTTATGTAAAGACCATTAAGAAACAAAAAGGCAATGGAAAACTGAAATTTATGCATCCATTTATGTCAAATTCATCCCTTTTTGCTTCGAAGAAATTCAAGTGCTGATCTTAAACCATAGGTAGAACATATTAGTGTATTTATAAGTATTTATTTTCTTAGTTCTGATTTGAACCTCAGGCTCATACGGAATGTGAGTTGAACTATGATTTGGACTGTTCATGGTGCTTATGTAGTATTAAAAGAAAGAAGGTTAAATATTTCTTTTCAGATTCCATCACTACCACTACTCGTTCACGTAGTAACTTATAACAAAATTTAAAATTCGTGCAACTAAACTATAAAGTTTTTATTTGACGAAGCTAAACTGAATTCTAATCCCTTGACAACGAGACCGTTACTAACCTTTACATGTAAAGACTGTGGAACTGCTGCGAGACTCTTGCGTGATTCTTGCTCTGGCGTGACTCTGGTCTCTTCTTGCGTGACTCTTGCTCTGGCGTGACTATAGACTCTCTTGTGTTATTCTTGCTCCGGCGTGACTATAAACTCTCTCGTGTTATTCTTGCTCTGGCGTGAGTCCCGGTCTCTCTTGCGTGACTCTTGCTCTGGTGTAACTGTAATGGATTCTCTTGAGTGACTCTTGCGTGATTCGAGGTGTTATATGACCTTGTGTATGACTCGTGGTCTGGTTTCACACGAGTAATATGTGACACTCAAGGAATGTGTCTTATTGTTGCGATTCCTTTCTCCGGGTGACTTTCAGTTGGTGGCAGAGGTGTAAAGATCACTATTCTTATTGCCCAAGTAGACTGGGCTAGCTGTAGCTTGTAATGCTTGTCCTCGGGCACATACGTACAGGCCCTAGTGGCCCTAGTGACAGGATGTGACAGCCGCCCTTTAGAGCCCCGGTCTCCGCTAACATATGGTCCCCGTTTCGTAGGCTTTCGATGCCGTGCGCCAAAGCAAGGTAGCGCAACTACTAGCGGAGGAGAGCGGATCATACCCAAACAGTATGTCGGCCTCCAATACCTCCTTAAATACAAGTACAAGCTCGCGACTCGACGACGGCGACGACAAGAAGAACGGCAAGCGAGAGAAGACCTTCTCCAGACTTAAGCGAACCCTCAGTAGTCGAGGCCAAAAGCTCATGGAGAAGATGGGCGGCTCCGGAACAAGGCTTCAGCGGTCATCGTCACGTGACAACCTGGCTGACAACCTATCCCATCATGCAAAGCTGTCGCCATCCTCGAGGATCTCGCGTAGCACGCCGATGCTGGCCCAGATCTCCTCGGAGATCCCTGACCGCCAGAGATCTGGGAGCGTTAGCCGCGGTAGGAGCTGGTTCGAGCAGTGACCACAGGATCCCCACGACAACATGTGAATGTATGATAGCACATAAGGAAAAGAGAAATTGTATTATAAGTGATTATTTATTATTCAGCGTGTCGGCTTCAAAGCTTTGTCGAGTTATGGTTGTAGCTGTTTCTGGTGATTACTAACCACTTTAAAAGACTATAAACTAAATGCACTCGTGTAAAAAAAAAAAAAACATTTAAAGACGACCACATCCTTACGTGATCCTATCCACTGCGGTCCACAGGTATCTCGCTTACATTGGTTTTTAATTATTTGGACCACTGGTAACTCAGTTATTATCCGCTTCAGATATATCTTAAGAATGCACCTTTCGTTACAATATGTTATAAATCTTGGTTTAAAAAAACAAAGTTTAAAAACAGCTAACAGTGATTAAACCCAGGAGAGAATATAAATTATTTACGCTCTCCTGTCTAAACGTAATCATTTTTCTGCTATTATTTAGTGTTATCAAGTTAGGTAACGCAGCAAACACTAAAGAAAACAAAACTTTAACAAGCACATTATATGATATAGAATAAACGTGGCGGGATATCCTCTGAAAAGGTTTGTTACCGACTAGAATAAAAGGCTTATCATCGTGGCACGGAGGGGGCTTTACGTAAACAACATTTTTCTCTTCATTCCTTACTATTAGTATTAGTAGTATTGTTTATTTGGAAGTATATAATGGTATGTTGATTGTAGAGATGGAAATTAAAAAAATGCAAAAATTAAGGCGTGCGGCTTTTTTTTTTGTCTCACGAGCTTTTAAATAACCTCTTCGCCAGGGTCTTCGGGTAATATGGAAAATTACCAAGAAGACCCTGGGAACGAGGCTGACTTTTACAAGCTCAATGTTACGAGCTAAATGGTACGGGCTCAATGTTACGAGCGAAATGGTACGGGCGAAATGGTACGGGCGAAATGGCTCAATGGTACGGGCGGAATGGCTCAATGGTACGGGCGAAATGGCTCAATGGTACGGGCGAAATGGCTCAATGGTACGGGCAAAATGGCTCAATGGTACGGGCGAAGTGGCTCAATGGTACGGGCAAAATGGCTCAATGGTACGGGCAAAATGGCTCAATGGTACGGGCGAAATGGCTCAATGGTACGGGAGAAATGGCTCATTAGTACGGGCGAAATGGCTCAATGGTACGGGCGAAGTGGCTCAATGGTACGGGCAAAATGGCTCAATGGTACGGGCGAAACGGCTCAATGGTACGGGCGAAATGGCTCAATGGTACGGGCGAAATGGCTCAATGGTACGGGCGGAATGGCTCAATGTTACGAGCTAAATGGTACGGGCGAAATGGCTCAATGATACGGGCGAAGTGGCTCAATGGTACGGGCGAAATGGCTCATTAGTACAGGCGAAATAGCTCAATGGTACGGGCGAAATGGCTCAATGGTACGGGCGAAATGGCTCATTAGTACGGGCGAAATGGCTCAATGGTACGGGCGAAGTGGCTCAATGGTACGGGCAAAATGGCTCAATGGTACGGGCAAAATGGCTCAATGGTACGGGCGAAATGGCTCAATGGTACTGGCGAAATGGCTCATTAGTACGGGCGAAATGGCTCAATGGTACGGGCAAAATGGCTCAATGGTACGGGCGAAATGGCTCAATGGTACGGGCGAAGTGGCTCAATGGTACGGGCGGAATGGCTCAATGGTACGGGCAAAATGGCTCAATGGTACGGGCAAAATGGCTCAATGGTACGGGCGAAATGGCTCAATGGTACGGGCAAAATGGCTCAATGGTACGGGCGAAGTGGCTCAATGGTACGGGCGGAATGGCTCAATGGTACGGGCAAAATGGCTCAATGGTACGGGCGAAATGGCTCAATGGTACGGGCGAAATGGCTCAATGGTACGGGCGAAATGGCTCAATGGTACGGGCGAAATGGCTCCATGGTACGGGCGAAATGGCTCAATGGTACGGGCGAAATGGCTCAATGGTACGGGCGAAATGGCTCAATGGTACGGGCGGAATGGCTCAATGTTACGAGCTAAATGGTACGGGCGAAATGGCTCAATGATACGGGCGAAGTGGCTCAATGGTACGGGCGAAATGGCTCATTAGTACAGGCGAAATAGCTCAATGGTACGGGCGAAATGGCTCAATGGTACGGGCGAAATGGCTCATTAGTACGGGCGAAATGGCTCAATGGTACGGGCGAAGTGGCTCAATGGTACGGGCAAAATGGCTCAATGGTACGGGCAAAATGGCTCAATGGTACGGGCGAAATGGCTCAATGGTACTGGCGAAATGGCTCATTAGTACGGGCGAAATGGCTCAATGGTACGGGCAAAATGGCTCAATGGTACGGGCGAAATGGCTCAATGGTACGGGCGAAGTGGCTCAATGGTACGGGCGGAATGGCTCAATGGTACGGGCAAAATGGCTCAATGGTACGGGCAAAATGGCTCAATGGTACGGGCAAAATGGCTCAATGGTACGGGCGAAATGGCTCAATGGTACGGGCAAAATGGCTCAATGGTACGGGCGAAGTGGCTCAATGGTACGGGCGGAATGGCTCAATGGTACGGGCAAAATGGCTCAATGGTACGGGCGAAATGGCTCAATGGTACGGGCGAAATGGCTCAATGGTACGGGCGAAATGGTTCAATGGTACGGGCGAAATGGCTCCATGGTACGGGCGAAATGGCTCAATGGTACGGGCGAAATGGCTCATTAGTACGAGCGAAATGGCTCAATGGTACGGGCGAAGTGGCTCAATGGTACGGGCAAAATGGCTCAATGGTACGGGCAAAATGGCTCAATGGTACGGGCGAAATGGCTCATTAGTACGGGCGAAATGGCTCAATGGTACGGGCAAAATGACTCAATGGTACGGGCGAAATGGCTCAATGATACGGGCGAAATGGCTCAATGGTACGGGCGAAATGGCTCATTAGTACGGGCGAAATGGCTCAATGGTACGGGCGAAATGGCTCAACGGTACGGGCGAAATGGCTCATTAGTACGGGCGAAATGGCTCAATGGTACGGGCGAAGTGGCTCAATGGTACGGGCAAAATGGCTCAATGGTACGGGCAAAATGGCTCAATGGTACGGGCGAAATGGCTCAATGGTACTGGCGAAATGGTTCATTAGTACGGGCGAAATGGCTCAATGGTACGGGCAAAATGGCTCAATGGTACGGGCGAAGTGGCTCAATGGTACGGGCAAAATGGCTCAATGGTACGGGCAAAATGGCTCAATGGTACGGGCGAAATGGCTCAATGATACGGGCGAAATGGCTCAATGGTACGGGCGAGATGGCTCATTAGTACGGGCAAAATGGCTCAATGGTACGGGCGAAGTGGCTCAATGGTACGGGCAAAATGGCTCAATGGTACGGGCAAAATGGCTCAATGGTACGGGCGAAATGGCTCAATGATACGGGCGAAATGGCTCAATGGTACGGGCGAAATGGCTCATTAGTACAGGCGAAATAGCTCAATGGTACGGGCGAAATGGCTCAATGGTACGGGCGAAATGGCTCATTAGTACGGGCGAAATGGCTCAATGGTACGGGCGAAATGGCTCAATGGTACGGGCGAAATGGCTCATTAGTACGGGCGAAATGGCTCAATGGTACGGGCGAAGTGGCTCAATGGTACGGGCAAAATGGCTCAATGGTACGGGCAAAATGGCTCAATGGTACGGGCAAAATGGCTCAATGGTACGGGCGAAGTGGCTCAATGGTACGGGCGGAATGGCTCAATGGTACGGGCAAAATGGCTCAATGGTACGGGCGAAATGGCTCAATGGTACGGGCGAAATGGCTCAATGGTACGGGCGGAATGGCTCAATGGTACGGGCAAAATGGCTCAATGGTACGGGCAAAATGGCTCAATGGTACGGGCAAAATGGCTCAATGGTACGGGCGAAATGGCTCAATGGTACGGGCGAAATGGCTCAATGGTACGGGCGGAATGGCTCAATGTTACGAGCTAAATGGTACGGGCGAAATGGCTCAACGACTCATCTGAAGATGTGTAGAATAACTTGATCAAGTCACGAGAAATTTCAGTTTTGCCTTGGCGGTGAAACCAAAACCCACAACAGTCACACTTTAGAGCCACTTCGCATGGTCGCATAGCATCGACCTGTCGACGCAGTGTCTAGGGTAATAAGCCATGTTGATGGAATCTGTTCGAGTTGAACAATGGAAAAAAATGTCTAGCGTTTTCATGTGTTGATATGAATAGGATCGAAAATACCATCAAGTGATTGGATGTCCAAAATACAATGCGAAATAGCTAAATAAATAAGGAAAACTACTGGATGATTTTAAACAAAAGGATAGAAATATTGGCTGTTTGCTATAAAAAAAGAGTGATAGTTTAGCGTACGTTTAGAATGCTCCCTTAGAGGTAGGTTAAAATCAGTTACCCTCATTTGTTGCCACACTTTTTACCCTGAGTAGCTTTGTTCATTCCATCCAGTGGGGGGGGGGGAGGGGGGGGGGCAAAACCAATTACGATTTAAAACTTTAAAAAGCGTAGTATTATGGACAAGAACATTTTCATTGACTTTGACAAAGTGAAGATAAAAAAGGACTGATTTCGATTTACATATTGGTACCAAAGCTTGCTTTACCAAAAGCATGTAGCATTTACGAGAATCTACGACTAATAAACAGTTGATGTATGAAATGAGCTCAATAAACGCTAAAAAAGCAAAAATTAGAGAGCCTAGAACAGGACAGTGTCCGCTCTCCATGACCACGTAACACATCAGTGTTACTCAACAGGAAAAGACACTCCCTAGAAAAAAAAAGAATACAATCGAAATATTTTTTATTCAAGTCATGGAAATATTATGCTAATGACCCGTGCTTTGAGTCTTATAAACTTCTTTTTCGAGATAAAATGGCGTCGAGGCAGGATAGAAAACACAACCGAAACGGATACATCTTGAATTTTGCTATTTCACAAGGGTTGTTTTGTCACCACAAACAATTCATATTGATACAGAGGCTAATAACTTTTTACAATAAACTGCCGCCGTGTCCCCCTGCTAACAAGTACCCATGGTGCAATTCGCGCCGGCAACCTTGCACAACAAAGATGGCGGATGGAACCACATGTTCATTCGCAGGACTGGGACTAAACAAATGGCTTGTGTCTCAGTGTGTGGCTATGGGAATAAAAAAGCCAACAGAAATTCAACTAAACTGTGTGCCCCCTATACTACAAGGTCGGGATTGTATCGGTTGCGCCAAGACAGGCAGTGGCAAGACTGCTGCGTTCGCTCTACCGATTCTTCAGAAGTTGTGTGATGACCCTTATGGTATTTTCGCTGTTGTCCTTACTCCAACTAGGTAAAAGCCTGAGAAATACCTGTTATAAGGTTATAAGTATCTAAATAATAGCCGATATTTTACCTTGGTACCACATAGAATATAACCAGATCGCATTATCTTGTAAGTTATGGTTATCTTAGGAGATGGATTCTATGGAGTAGAATCAGGAATGAGAAAGTACGTAGCACCTACGTACTACGGTAGGTAAGGAAAGGTATTTATACGAGAAACAAGGCCAAAATACTAGAATTCCATGTTCCTGTGTAAATAACATCACACCAAATGTTGTTTCAGTACTTTTTTCCCATATACTTTTGGTAAGGGGATTAATACATTTGTTCTTTATTTCAGGGAACTTGCATTCCAAATTGCCGATCAGTTCAAAGTTCTAGGCCGGCCCATTGGCCTTAAGGAGGCTGTTATAGTTGGCGGCTTGGACATGATGAAGCAAGCACTATCCCTTGCAAATAAACCTCATGTAGTCATAGCAACCCCTGGACGACTGGCTGACCATATAAAAAGTACAGACACCCTGAACTTGAAAAAGATCCAGTTCTTAGTTCTTGATGAGGCTGACAGGCTCCTTGATCCTTCCTTTGGTGATGACCTCAAAGTGATTTTTGATGCAGTGCCAGAAAAACGTCAGACTTTGCTGTTTAGTGCTACCCTAACAGATACCATGGGGGAATTACAGAAGATGTCTGGCTCACAGCCATTCTCCTACGAAGTCCAATCTGAGTAAGTTTTTAAAGAAAACCTTTTTTGTTATATTGACAAGATCTCCCAAAATATGTAAAAACTGCTGTGAAGAAGCTCTATACAAATAAAAACATTAGAAGATCTTGGTCTGTTTTTTCCCCTTATTTGGTATATATTCTTGTTTAATTTAAGAATATTTAGGTCATTGTTACACAGGGTTTTTTATTGAATTTTAGCTAAGATGTATCTCTGATGCATTTATTGATTTCATGGTGATTTATTTCCCCTCCTTTGTTTTCAGTATTACCGCAGTTGCCAAATGATTTCATGATTGATTGATTTTTCTTTTTGTTTTCAGTATTGCCACAGTAGCTGAACTCGACCAAAGATACCTCCTGACTCCTGCCCACGTAAGAGACTGCTACCTTGTTCACCTATTGAGGGAGAACGATGACAATCAATCTGTTATTGTGTTCACACACACCTGCAAGAACTGCCAAGTCCTTGTATCTATGTTCCATAAGCTCGGGCTCACATGTGTTGGCCTTCATTCTCTCCTTTCTCAAGGCGAGCGTCTTGCAGCTCTCGCTAGATTCAAGTCTGGGACAATCAAGATACTAGTGGCTACAGATGTCGCTAGTAGAGGATTAGATATTCCCCAGGTGGAGCTTGTTGTCAACAGTAACATACCAGCAGACCCTAAGGATTACATTCATCGTGTTGGTCGGACCGCAAGGGCGGGTAGGGGGGGTATGGCCATTTCCATGGTAACCCAATATGATATTGATCGGGTCAAGAAAATTGAAGAGAAAATCAATACTAAATTGACCGAGTATACAACATCTGAAAAGGAAGTGCTGACATTACTGAAAGCTGTACTAGTAGCAAGAAGGGAGGCAGAGTTGAGGGTCAGAGATAGTGACATCCTGGAAAAAAGGAAAGTGAACAAAAGAAAGAAGAATATTTTGGAAGGAAAGGAGCCTGAAAGTTCAGGTCACAAGAAAAGAAGAAAGAAAGTTAGTTCTTAGCATGAATAAGATTATAAGTGCATATAGCCAGTTGACATGCATGTGGTAGCTTCCAGATCTGAAGTAATGTTTGCCTGAGTGAGAAAGGTTATTAGCAGAGATAATATTTAAGTTAAATAACTTAATGTTATTAACTTATTTGTACTTGTTTGAACAACTATTGCATGTAGTTGCCATAAGACTTAAATCTGGGTTCCTTT
Source organism: Nematostella vectensis (assembly GCF_932526225.1). Classification (NCBI taxonomy): domain Eukaryota; kingdom Metazoa; phylum Cnidaria; class Anthozoa; order Actiniaria; family Edwardsiidae; genus Nematostella; species Nematostella vectensis. Next base: position 3,741,149 of record NC_064040.1, read on the forward strand.
AGTGCTGTGGTGTATGGGGTGTTAGAAATATGGCATGAGGGGATGGGTTTGGGGTATTGGCCTTTTTTGGGACGATATTGCAGTAAAAGAGAGCAAAAAACATGTGGTATTTCAAAACACTGCAAAATGCAAGATTTTCAAGCTTTTCAAACAGTGGTATTGCAATAAAAAAATAAAATTGTGGTGTTAATTAGCCCTGCAGTGCACAGGATTTGTAGTTATCATAGTTTCTCAAATTAAAGAGCCAAAAAAGAAAGAACAGCCTAAAAGGGAATATCTTGGTTGGTTTGGCAGTAAGACAGTATGATTGTAACCATCTAAACAGATATACCTGTTTAGATGGTTATAAAATATGACTTTTCAATTATCAATCAACCATTTATTTTGATAGATATTGTCAGACAATGAGGAGGGCCCTTTACAAAATGATTCTTAGCTTTTCACCATTCAAATGAGCTTTAATCCAACACTTAGTAGACCCAGTAGTGCCGAGAGGAACACATACATTGAACCAAGAGTGACACCACTCACTCGGTAACCTGTGTCCGCATGCACTGCGTACTGTAGAAACATACAGAGTTTCTTCCTGTTGTGAAATGGGTGTGACATTGGCCAGTCCTCTGCTGTTGTCAGATTCAGATCTGAGAGGAATTGCTGACACCTTCTTGTCAAGCTAGCTGCACGGTAGCAAGGGTAAACAAACACATACAAATATATCGTCAAAGACACAAGGCCAGCAAATGTAGATTGCCAACTTGTGAAAACTATATTAAAGTAATAAGCTATGTTGGCACACCAGAACACGGTGGTGATTGCATATGCAATCCAGTGAATAATGAACCATAGTTTGAATGCTGTAGATGTGTTGATAATTAGAAAGTGGAGTTTCTTGTGCATTCTGATTGCATCATCAAGGGTACAATCTATCATGGATTGAATCTCTGTTTGGCATTGGTCTACTCGGTGTTGGAGTGCCAAGGTGATCGTGCCAAATAGCCAGCATGATACAAGACTGGTCCAGAGTGGAATGGGATAAAGAACATTGGCAAGTACCAGGACCAATGAGTAATTACCTTGGATATCTGCCATAAACAATATTATGCACACTAACAATGCAAAACCAAACAACAATATATGGCAGTTTAAGCTCAACCGATCAGATCTCTTGACTAATGTCAAAGCTTTCTCTTGATGCATTGCCCCTTGCTTTTTTGCGAGGGCCCAGGTAGTACAGAAAAACGCCAAATGAGAACCAAGTTGTGCGATCTTCAAGACGAAGTCCAATAAGCCATTATCTTGGATATTGATTACCCGACTTGGAAGCGTTACGCCTTCGCTCGTATTCCTCCGTTCTGTTTGGTTGTAGCAGAACCACATATTTAGCGGAGTGTTCGTAAGCGGGCAGATAAAAGCGTACGTAATTGCTTGCAATAGGAAATATGCGTCAACCAAGATCACAACCAGAATAAGTAAAGCCCGATATTGACGTCGAGGGCTCCACAACCCGAGGGATACCCCCCAGCATTTTAGCAGCTTCGGCGAGTGCAAAACATTGGACATGAATCGTACAAGTGTACTATAGAATGCTGAACACATGGAAGTCGATATCTCTAGCTTTTCTAGGGGTACGGTCTCGCAAGGAAAGGAGGAGAGCCTATCTTCAGTGCTTCCCATGTTATCTGATGATGAGCCTGCCTCGTGCCCAGGCGTCTTTGGTAACACAACGGTCACGTCCTGCTCGGAATGCATCCTGGGAAGGATTATGCATAGGATCACGGGAAGGATATACAATGCGGTCGGCCTCGCTTCGGGATACCTGTGGTAGCCCCGTCATTTGCCTCTGGCACAAAGGTACTTGGCCCTGGAACAAGTGGATCGGGGGGGGACCGGTCGCTATTTTGTTTGGACATGCGCAGTAAATCCAGAAGTAAAAAAACTCCAAGCCGCGGTAGGTACTTTACATATGATACGCGAAGTGTACCGAAACGCTTTTCATTCATTAGCACGTGAATATCCGACATGCACCAAGACTGTGACGGTTGATCATTGTCGCCCTACAAAAGCGCTCCCGCACACTTGTCTCGTATCTTCTGTACCCTCGTAACCCCCTTACTCTCGTAACTTCTCAGGGCCGTAGCAGGGGGTGGGGCACTGAAGGCACGTGCCCCCTAATAGTTTCAAGAATTATAAGGAAATTACCAGTAGGGCTCATACCTATTGAAAAAATAAGAAATAACCGCGACTCTATCCGCAAAGCAAGAGAAGCCACACTGATAGCTCGCGTTGGCACTCTTGAACCCGGTCGCCTCAACCGGCGTGAAGAAACCGTTTAGCTGTTTAGTAATCCACACCACCCTATTTAGCATCTTCCATAAGTTACTCCTTACTGAATTACTATTTTTACCTTTTGTTAGTTAATCATCAATGAACTTTGTACATATACTAGCTGTAACATGCCATTGTGACTCATTTATAACCTGAAGAAGGCAGGTATTGGCCTGCCGAAATATCGTTCTAAAAAACATAAGGTTTTATTAATTAATCAACTGTCGACCCAGACCACAAGGTCCGACGCACACCAACAGATAAAAGCTGTCCAGTGGTTTCTTCCTACGATTTTATATTAGAGGCTCGGAAATTTTTCTGGGAAGAACACCCTAGACCCCCTACAAAATAGATACATTAATGTGATGCGCCTTCTGCCTGCATTTTTATGACTTTCCGTTGAAAATCATTATGTGTGGCCTCTACTATTTTCATTTTTTTGCAGTTTTGGTTTTATTAACTACTTCCATCAATGAATTTACGAAATTCGATTCATGTCAAAGCCCCCCCCCCCCTTCTCTAACTTTTCGGATTGTTGGTATAGAAAACAGTATTTTAACAAGATTTCTGTTGGAAAGGAGCTAATGATGCTGTTTTCTACTTTAAAAAGAATGCAACATGCTTTATGCTTCATCAGATTGATAGGAAAAATATGACAATCAGACAAATGACAACAACAAATCCACTCGTGATTCCGACAATTTCCTTAATCCGCTCCCGGTTACTCAGTTGATCCACAATCCTTTGCAGGGTTGAGCGCGTTCTATCGACCACACATTTGAATCCATCACCATGGAAACCAGACTGGCAGCTGCAGGAAAATGAGCCGACGGTATTTGTGCAAGTGGCGTTTGGCGAGCATGCGTGAACGTTTTCTCCGCATTCGTCAATATCTGAAAATAAATTATATCAGTCTGAAGGCCCAAGTTCTTTAGCACCAATAGCACATACTAACCTGAGCACAAATGACCGTTGCCACGGTAACCAGGATTGCAGACGCATGCGTACTGGTCGTGTTTCATAGTGCAGACGGCGTTTATGTCGCACTGATCTCTGTAGCACAGGCTCGAGTCTGTAGTAACAAGAAGAAGATCACGTGCACCCTATCGTGAGTCACGTGCTTTTCGCGGTTAGAAATACAATATTTGGGAGGCCTGTGGTTTTACACCATAGAGAGGCTCAAACGAGCCTCAACGAGAGGAATGCTATGAAGTATAAATACAATTTTACGAAATGTTGCTTTTTGTGTTGTTCTGTTTTTTACTTGCTTTTGGCGGGAAAAACAAGCGCGCACGCTCGTTTCAGCCCCTCTTTGGTGTAGACCACAGGCCTCACAAGTATTGTAAATTTTAACCAGAAAAATAATTTGCCTGCACGGATGATCACTTCTAGATCGCCTAGGTCGTTTAAAGACCAAGCAAAAAAATTACTTTTCAAAGAATATTTACAGTGTAAATTTAGATGTTAATTTTAAAAACAAGCAAACAAAAAAAAACAAACAAGCAAACAAACAAGCAAGCAAACAAACAAACGAACAAATAAATATGAAGTGGAAGTGGTCATGAGTGGAAGCAAGAGACCATAGTCTCTTAGTGGAAGTGTTCCATGAGTTTCCAAAGCAACTACACAAGTGTAACATGATCCGCATCTCAAGGAAGACCAGGAACAACATCAACCGCCTGTACTATCTGGAAGGGGTGGGCCTGGACTTTGTTGAGGAAATAAAGTATCTCGTCGGTCTCGTTAGGCCGCTGTTAGAATACGCAAGTACCATCTGGGATCCGCACACAAGCAAAATCATTGTGGAGATTGAACACTACCAGAGGCGCGCAGCACGCTTTTTCACGTCAGATTACTACTCTTTTGAGCACAATAGCACAATGACACGCCAACTCTCCGTATTGGGTTGGCAGCCACTCCAAGACCGCAGGCGCACCTCCACATTGATGCTTCTAAACAGTGGCCTGAATAATGACTCTGTGTTACCTTTGGCAGATCTCAGAAAACCATCTCGCGCCCTGCCCCGCACACAACACACCGAGTTCTCCGCCATCCCACACGCCAGGACTGACACATACAAATATAGCTCTTGCCCCGTGCCCTGAGACTGTGGAACCACCTTCCACAGTCCGTCATTGACACGAGAGGCTGCCCAGAGGCCTTCTACGCTGGGCTTTAGATGTAAACATGCGCTACGCACTTGTATGTTTGTAAAAATAGGTTGTGCAATAAATAAAGTAAGTGAAGTGAAGTCTATTTTGCGTATAAAAAAAGTACAAAAATTACCGCATCCAAGAGCGCTGGCCAGACTAGTCAGCGGTCGATGGCTGTAGCTTTCAGGGGAGGTGCAAGTGAGGTTCTCGAGGTCCCGGATGCGAGTATGATGTGGGCTTCCCTTTTCTCTGTCGGCTGTGTTTAAGATGACAGCTTCCTTACGTAACCACTCATTCGTACAGTTACAGTGCAGCGGATTGTTGCCTAGTTTGCTAGAAACCAAGAACAATATGTGAATCAACAACTTGAATCATAAGCACCCGCTCTAAACAATTTTCATCTTTCAAGATTAAAAGTTTATACGTTTCAACAAAACGTTTGAATACTTACAGTTGGCGAAGAAGTTTGTTTTTGGAGAAGAGATGCTCGCTAATAATCGTTAGGTTATTTCCGGACAGATCACTAGGATAAAAAAATCATGGTAATGCTCTCCAGCTTGGTAGATTTTTCAAGTAAGTATATTGTGCAATCATATCAAGTAGCACAACACAGGAGAAAATGCCTTGGCCTTATGGGCCCCCTCCTGTTAAAAATCCAGGCTACGCCAGTATCATACTTACAGATATTGTAAGTCGATGTAAGCTTTTATATCAAACTGGTTTATGCTTGATATTCTGTTACGCGCGAGGTATCTGCAAAAAATCACAAGCTCTCGCTATTATCAATTCCTATCACACTTTTCTAAAGCGCGTTTCCAAGGGGATGCGTAAACTTACAGTCGCTTTACAGGCTCTTTACATACGGGAACACGATAAAGACCTGCGTCTGTACAGTCAAGAGCGTACTGTACGGCATCCCATGAACAGGCTTCTGGGATATCAGTGTCTAAAAGACCATCATCATAAACACTCTCTGGGGACGCTCTTGCTAGGTGGCAAGACAACAGAAAGACAGCTAAGGATAGTGTTAGCGCATGGCACATCGTCAACTCCGCATGATCGTATGCTAGAGGCGCGCGCATGCTTTTATTGCATCATAAAGGGGCGCATGTAATGAGCCCGCAATCAGGACAAGCAACTGCCTCTTGCGCAAGGTTTATGGAAAAATTAACTGCTTCTCCATTCCATGATGGGCTGTATGAATTTGTGACTTCCCTAGACAGATTAAGTTTATCCACGGCGCATAGTCCTCTCGGTCAGCTGAGTCCTTGAGATAAAGACCCTGGTAGGCAAGCCTTGATGACTGATGAGGTACTGGATTTTCTAGAGGGCATCCGTTCCGGTGGTATATGCACCAATTGAAAAGGTTGCGCGCACTATGAGCACCGACCTTGTCGTAGGCGCGTTGCATCGCTGACAAAATCACAGTCTATTTTGTTGCGTCCGAATTAATTTGTTCCTCCATGAGGCAACGCGAGTAACAAAAATCGTTTAGTTATCATGACGCATTTTCTTTTTAGTGTAAAGAAATCTAAATCCCCTTCGATTTAACCCGTTCACTCCTGATTACTTGAGAGAGAAAAAAAACTCCCTCAGCTATCTCAAGTTCCACACAACCAGTCAAGTTCAACTACAGTGCTGATCTCAGACGGTATGCCTTGCCTTGAAGCTTACAACAATGCACAGCGGTAACGCTGCTAGCAACGATCTTGTTTTTGCTTAATGGTATACCTGTGGTAACCCAGTCATAAAGTATAACTGTTTTTATTTTATTTTTCATTGGCCAGGAAAATCTGCAAAAGTGCGCAATACCCAGAGTGCCACTGTATGTATTGTTTTAGTGTAGCCTCGCGGCTTGTCGGTTAGTGACGTCACGCTTGATGTGCCGCTTGCAGTCGTCCATTTTGAAAATAAAATCTGAAAAAGAGCTGACAAAGGAGAAGTCTGTGGACGAGACTTTTTTATATATTATCTTCTTTTATTCATATATAAAACCTCTTTCATAGCCACTTAGTAAACTTTCACAACCGCATATAGGGAGACATTTCAGCAGGTTTGGCATATCCTAATACTTGTCCAGGGGAAAATACTACCGATTCCCTGGTTTTGCATTTATAACCAACCACGAAAAAGGTTTTATGGCACAATTACCATGTGCTTAAAACTATAAGCCCGAAAGTAGGGGGAAGTCGAGACCGCGGCGTAAAGATTTTACCTGTAGAGAATCATATTTTCCTGCAAATACGTGACGTTTATCATTCGACAATGATTATACCAAACCGGTCGTCATGCAACGAGAGAGAATTTACTAGATTTACTAGCGTAGTAGTCCATTTGGTAGGTTCTGCCATAGTAACCTTCCTGCCTTTTTCCTGCAAGCATTGATGACACATTTGAATGAATAACTCCTAAAAACCTTCTTCACACTTAAGCTATTATCTATTGTTCATATCATCTTAAAATGATGATCTTTTGGAGCAGATCTGATCCTTCCAGAATATTTCCACCCGCCTTGCTGGCTTCAAGTGTTTCGACTGATATGTCTGAGCTTCCGAGTAATTCACCGGAAGAACAAGAACACCGGACTTTAGTAAATTCTCTATACACCGCCTCTGTGGAAGCTATTGGTCTTTAGAGAATCGACGGCTAAATCTGAGGGTTTTAGGTGACTTGTCAGGAAGAACATGAAAAACGGCTGGAGGACGGCGATAAAGAGGAGGAGGTAGATGCGACGTTTACTGGTGCGAGCGATCCCATCTGAAGTCTCTGGGATGATCACAAGTCGCAGGGTGCGGATCTGAAAAGGAGAGAGGATGGGTGAGACACGTCGACTGATGATTGCCGCTGAACGCCGCACCACTCTAAATATAGGCCACTTTGTTGCTACCAACAACAACACTACACTGCCTTCCCATCATTTTCATTACCATGCGATTACTCATAGGGTTATAGTTGGTAAAAAAGCAACACCACCATCATTAAAAACAAAAATAAAACAAATTTACCAAGAAGAAGGCATTCGTAATACTTGTGTAGATGAAGACGCAGTAATATCCAAGAGACTTGAACAGGAGACCAGCCAGACAACTCAAAATCATTCTGAAAATACAAAACAAGATATTAAACACCCTATTTTCGCTACAAGAAGCACAAATTTATTAAAATCATTCTAAAAATACAAAACAAGTTATTAACCACCCAATTTTCGCCACAAGAGGCACTATTTGAAATGTCTCTTACCCGAAGTATTTGTATCCACAGAACGCCAGCAAGTCAAACGTCTTGATTTCAGATTGAACATTACAAAGGTACATGGAAAACAAAATAGCCATAATTTCTACAAAGAGCCAGATAAGAGCAGAGCTTGCAGTTATCCCAAGCTGCTCCGGGGTGAATCTGGAAAAGAAAAAGCTGTCAGCATTCCCCCTTGATCGAAAAAACTATCAACAGGTTGCAAAAGCAAGGGAACATTGGAAAAAGCAGAAAATATAACCTTGTATTTAAGTATGGGAAAGGATCTCTTTGCTGATCTAAAGGTTTCACAGGCAGGATGCAGAAAGTTCTAGAATTCTCATGAGCTCATTTTCTTTTGGGAAGTTGGGTTACTATTACTGAACGACTTGCCTGTTTTGTGTTCCAAGTACAAGACCAGCGACAAGAACATATGTGACAAATGCCATGACTGCAACAACAACAAAAAAACACACTGGTAAGCAACGGGATTTTCTATAAATGTTGAAGTGGAACCTGCAGTTCAATATTGGGAGCTTCAATTCATCAAGAAACCTTCAAAGTCTTCTAAGCCCTAAATTGTCTGCCCTATAAGCGCTGTTTCAGTTAAAAACCACTAGGACCACCTCCAGGTCCAGGTCCATCCCAGAGCATCTCATAAGTACTGACAAGGCAAGCTCAAGGCTTGACCCAGGAGCATGCAATAGTGCCCTAGTCACCAAAAGTACTATTTAGAGCCAGGAAACTAATGGGGCATATTGTTTCCTATAATTAACAATTAGACTACTCGTTCTTGTTTTCTAAAGGTCAATAGATAGGTCAAGGAGGCGCATAGCACCTTGCTTTTGTTTTTGTGAAAACGTGAGTACGGTAGCCAATCAAATTGTGAGTTTTGTGCAGGGGCAGCAACAGGGGGGAGGGGTGGATATCCACCCCCCTTTTGAGTAAAAAAAATGAAAATCACTCTGGGGTTTGAGGGACGGGGCTTACTGCCTATGTGCCTTCACCTGCTTGACTTTGCTGACATGACAAATCCAATTTAGCATAAAGTATTGTTAACACTTCCCCATTTAAAAATGTACTTTCCCATTTAAATGTGTACTTTTGCGAGATCGTTGTTTCCACGTCCTCAAAACGCGGGTCAACCAATCAGAGACCGTCACTTCAATAGCCTTAATTCAACGCGTCTGGAGAACGCCAGTCAGCCAATGAAATGATCTTGAAATTTGAGCCTTCGTGATTCCGCGTTCTTCGACGCGACTTGACCAATCACACGGAATCATTCTTATCCGGCAAAAAGGTCAATACAAATAGCCTTCTGTCAACAGATGCAGATTGCCGGTGATAACGATAATTAACGCGGACTAGGGGTCAGAAGAGATCAAATGGAGAAGATGACTTTAGAAAATAAAAGGAGTAGCCTTACATCTTCAAAACTACGTATAGTACTCGAACTTTAACAAGTCATTAAACAAGCTATTTCTAAAACCAACACCAAGGACACTCGAATTGGCTTACCCTAGTAATGACCTTTTTCTTCTTTGCACAGCTCTCCCAGAATCTCTTTTCGCTATACCAAATATGTCATGTCTTTCTGTGAACAATTCACCAAGTGGATATTTTTAGTGTTCCCAGGTCGGACTAATCATACTTGATCTCAATGAACCAAAGACTTGTGATGGCGCGAAACGAAATTGGCGCCCTTTTAGTCCCGTGGCTTGGCTCGATCACGGCTGTATCCAGCCCAAATTTGTCTGCATCCAAATCAAATATTGTTCTTTTTGCCATCGGTTTCACCCAAGAATGACCCATTCGTATTGTTCTCATTATAAAAAGATGCAGGAGAGAAATCTTCTAGCTCACGCTGCACATGATGCCGTGTAACACGAGATCTCAGGGTATGGAATGAATTGATAAACAATTTACTGTTTCAACAGATTCGGATTATACAGCAAATCAAAGTGCGTTTTCGAACGCAGAACGTGCAATCTGTAATATAGGTGAACTCGAAAAATACCATCGTGTTTCGAAGCAATCACATACGGAAAACCCCTTTAATAAAGCAAACCTCTAACTACTGAAACATCTCACCGAAACGTGAAAGAGGAAGATAGTATACAACATCATCATTTATTGCAAGGAGAACGAATAAAAGCCAATCACATTCCCAATCAGTGCGTTTGCAGACGCAACGAGTGTCTAGGATCGATTTACAAAGCTACATAGGCATGGAAAGCCGGTAAAAATTTTAGTGTACTATGTATCTAAAGTGACTAGCCTTTAAACAATATATCGGCGTTTTCTTACTTTGTATTCAAGCACGCAAAATGTTTTGTTCATTTTACAGAGATCGGACATAGCCATGCGTTATACTTCTCGATAGACACTCAAGAGTAGGCTTTGAAAACAAACCGGAAACTGTGCGTTTTAAAGACGCAGGCTAGTCAATAGTGTGAAAGAATCTAATTTTCGGTACGAGAAACACATTATGACGTTTGTAATTGGTTGTTAGAAGACGAGGTTGATACAACTTTCTTATTCAAACATCAAAAGCAAGCTGTTATAAGTTGATTTACGTCTAGTTATGTGCTTTGGGAAAGCACCCGACTCCGGGACAGATGGAGCACCAAAGGTTGAGCTCTCTGTTGGTGGTCATATGATATGATTAAAAAACTGCTATCTTGTAAGCTAGGAGATAAGGCCCGAACAAACCGGAAAGTGTGCGTTTTAAAGACGCAGGCTAGTCAATAGTGTAGAAGAATCTAATTTTCGGTACAAGAAACACATGGCGATTGTAATTGCTTGTAAGAACATGATATAATTTTCCTTGTTCAAACATCAAAGCAAGCTGTTATTAGTTGATTTATAGTTGATTTACGTCTTTAAAGCTAGTTATGTGCTTTTGGTTTGCTTTATTTTGGGTATAAGTTCATAATATTTCCTACATTCATGTCACCATCCTGGGTTTACATTCAAAGTAGTGGACTACAATTTATTTCATTGAGCATTTTTGTCTATAGTTTGGTGAGCTTGAGTATAAGCAGGGTATAAATAACAATGTCAAGTAATTTATCCCTTAGGATAAAACCAATCGCATGTCTTTAGTGCGTTCGAAAATGCAACGGTCTAGATATTCATGCAAGCATGAGATCAAGAGACAGATATAGGCATGGAAAGGCAGTGAAAATATTATATCCTCGCAAACTTTAAACACCGCCAGATTACTGTTTTCCAAAAGTAGTTGTTTATCCGAGAACTAGACATTTTGTTGCCAATAAACAGTGAACAATACGCTCTGAGAATAAAGCCGATGTTCTGGGATGTTGGCGCGTTCTAGAGACCCCTTTTAGGGGTAGCGATGAGTAAGTTCGAGATTTGCCGAGGCGCCGAGACCGCGTTTTAGAATCCGAGCCCGAGACTTTAAGTCAAATTTCGGAATCCGTGTCCGAGCTTTTACTAGCTTGTGTTCGGACATCAGATAACTTGCTCGAGGTATGTCATAAACATTAGTTGAAAAAGAATAGCTAGAGCGGAAAGGCTTAAGACTCGAGACTCGAAAAAGAGGGAAACCCTTAGCAGTAACAACATAAAACAGATCGCGTTTAACAGAGACTCCGAGAACGTGGTAGAAAAAGAGGCTCCAAGACCCTAAAATGTCGGGGGGAAAAACGAGACTTCGAGACTTCCGTAAAAACGCCGAGATTCCGAGACTTTGCGAGATTTTCGAAATTTTAAGGTACCCATCGTTACCCCTTACGTATATTACAGATTGCCCGTTCTTTTTGCAATTGGTTCCCTCCAAGAATGACCCATTCGTATTGTTCTCATTATAAAAAGATCTTCTAGCTCACGCTGCACATGATGCCGTGTAACACGAGATCTCAGGGTATGGAATGAATTTATAAACAATTTGCTGTTGTTGCAATTAAATATTGACAGATTCTGATTATACAGCAAATCAAAACGTAGTAAGTGCGTTTTCGAACGCAGAAACGTGCAATCTGTAATATAGGTGAACTCGAAAAATACCATCATGTTTCGAAGCAACCACAACTTGAGTAAATAGCCGCGGGTATAGGTGCTGGGGCTCCCACTTGCTAACTTTGTCAAGTTGAAAAAATGTAACACCAAGCTGTAATATCCGACTGTCCCTATGCATGAATCTACGATACTGTAGGATGATAATAGGCTAAATTCTTTTAAACAGATTATCTGTTCAAATCTTTCGATTTTTCTCTAGAATTATATTGATGCGCTCTTTTGCTCGACTGGTGCTTGGAATGCTTGTTTGCCAAGAGCAAAGCTCCCTAGCTCGGGCCTTATCTCCTAGCTTACAAGATAGCAGTTTTTTAATCATATCATATGACCACCAACAGAGAGCTCAACCTTTGGTGCTCCATCTGTCCCGGAGTCGGGTGCTTTCCCAAAGCACATAACTAGACGTAAATCAACTTATAACAGCTTGCTTTTGATGTTTGAATAAGAAAGTTGTATCAACCTCGTCTGCTAACAACCAATTACAAACGCCATAATGTGTTTCTCGTACCGAAAATTAGATTCTTTCACACTATTGACTAGCCTGCGTCTTTAAAACGCACAGTTTCCGGTTTGTTTTCAAAGCCTACTCTTGAGTGTATATCGAGAAGTATAACGCATGGCTATGTCCGATCTCTGTGAAATGAACAAAACATTTTGCGTGCTTGAATACAAAGTAAGAAAACGCCGATATATTGTTTAAAGGCTAGTCACTTTAGATACATAGTACACTAAAATTTTTACCGGCTTTCCATGCCTATGTAGCTTTGTAAATCGATCCTAGACACTCGTTGCGTCTGCAAACGCACTGATTGGGAATGTGATTGGCTTTTATTCGTTCTCCTTGCAATAAATGATGATGTTGTATACTATCTTCCTCTTTCACGTTTCGGTGAGATGTTTCAGTAGTTAGAGGTTTGCTTTATTAAAGGGGTTTTCCGTATGTGATTGCTTCGAAACACGATGGTATTTTTCGAGTTCACCTATATTACAGATTGCACGTTCTGCGTTCGAAAACGCACTTTGATTTGCTGTATAATCCGAATCTGTTGAAACAGTAAATTGTTTATCAATTCATTCCATACCCTGAGATCTCGTGTTACACGGCATCATGTGCAGCGTGAGCTAGAAGATTTCTCTCCTGCATCTTTTTATAATGAGAACAATACGAATGGGTCATTCTTGGGTGAAACCGATGGCAAAAAGAACAATATTTGATTTGGATGGCAGACAAATTTGGGCTGGATACAGCCGTGATCGAGCCAACGGGACTAAAAGGGCGCCAATTTCGTTTCGCTCCATCACAAGTCTTTGGTTCATTGAGATCAAGTATGATTAGTACGACCTGGGAACACTAAAAATATCCACTTGGTGAATTGTTCACAGAAAGACATGACATATTTGGTATAGCGAAAAGAGATTCTGGGAGAGCTGTGCAAAGAAGAAAAAGGTCATTACTAGGGTAAGCCAGTTCGAGTGTCCTTGGTGTTGGTTTTAGAAATAGCTTGTTTAATGACTTGTTAAAGTTCGGGTACTATACGTAGTTTTGAAGGCTACTCCTTTTATTTTCTAAAGTCATCTTCTCCATTTGATCTCTTCTGACCCCTAGCCGCGTTAATTATCGTTATCACCGGCAATCTGCATCTGTTGACAGAAGGCTATTTGTATTGACCTTTTTGCCGGATAAGAATGATTCAGTGTGATTGGTCAAGTCGCGTGGAAGAACGCGGAATCACGAAGGCTCAAATTTCAAGATCATTTCATTGGCTGACTGGCGTTTTCCAGACGCGTTGAATTAAGGCTATTAAAGTGATGGTCTCTGATTGGTTGACCGGCGTTTTGAGGACGTGAAAACAACGCTCTCGCAAAAGTACACATTTAAATGGGAAAGTACATTTTTAAATGGGAAAGTGTTTGTTAGATCTATGTGACCTTCCAAGAACCACTGGATCAGTTACTGTATAAGCTGTCAATCCTGCCATTATCCACCCCCTATTTTGAAATCATGTCGTGGTAGTATGTGAGTGGATTTATAGTATATACCTATAGTATACTTTGTTATTAATTTGACATAATAAATTGAAATAACTTCCAGCTAAAGATGGCTCAAGGCATGGATGGTTAGACACTTACCAGGCATGTATAGGTCTCGCATCGAGGGGCTACTAGCTCATGAATGATTATACCCGGGGGTTCTTCCCATGTCTATTTGATAAGGATGCTCGTCTTTTTTTTAGGGGTCTAAAATGGGGCCTCAGGTATCTTTTAGGGGCATTTTTTGTCTGAGAAGAAATATAATATTCTCTTAGAAATTTTATAGGGCTTCTTAGGTATTTTAGGGTAGCAATTTTGGGCATGAAAGTATTTTTGGGGGTATTTTCGAATTTCCTGACGAGCATCCCTATCACTTTCACCCTGAAAAAACCCTACCTGGGATTAGACCCTTACCAGGTATGTAGAGGTCAGGTGCATTGACTTCATATCGAGGAGCTACTGGTTCCTCCTTGTTGTATTGAACAGCCCAATTCTATAACGATCAGGGATGTTTGGTTAGTGAGCCAATGGTAAAAACACAGTCTACAATCAGCGACAAAACCTGTTGAAAACGGCATCTAAAAACTAGTCTTACTCAAGTTATTTACAACAGTGAACTTTTTATTACTCACACCCTCCTACCCCCATTCAAAGTTTCTTTCAAGCTTGTCAGTAAAATAATCCAACACTGATTTGGGGGAGGGGGTCTAGAGTTTTAGATTTCCATCTGAAACTGCATTCGAGGCGTTTTGTGGCTGATTGTACCTCAGTGGACCATGTATAACCTGTGTTTATTAAGAGTATAATATTGCGGCTCATTTTAAAACCACATAAAATAAACCCTTTCAAGTCTGAATAACCTTTCAACTGGACATCACTTCAAGAAGAAAATATAAAGAAAACACTACATCTATCAATTCTGAAAGGTTGACTTTAAGTAACCATTTCACCATGTTCAAATGTCAAATGACTTCAGAGCTGTTTTAAATTGTAAAACTAAATGCTATTCTGTGTGTTCATAGTTAAGAGCGAATGTGCAACATGATAAAAGTTATGTTACATTTATCAAAAAAACTTGCTGTATTTGGGAGATAAGATTGACGGTCTCCCTCCTCCCCCTGCAACTCAGTTTACATTCTAATGTGCAAACACATCTGATTATTCTATTGCTAAAGGGGACATAGTTATAGAATGCCTACAACACTAAATATACACACAAACCTTATGAGTGAACGGAAACAGGAGAAGCCCAAGTTTCTTGACAACATAAGAAGTGTCCACAGCAAAATAATATTTCAACTTGGATATAGAAACAAATCTGTCAAGCTGAAACACACAAACAATATATAGTGAGTTATGATATGTAACAACAAATGCACTGTAATTGCCTTTTTCAATATACACAAAAGGGTGACATTATAATAAAGAGACATTAAAATAAAAAAAACTCAATCTACACTTGCTCTCACTCACTCTCTTGGGAGTAATTTTCAAGCAAACTGTGAAAAGTAAATTGATGCATGTCCCCAGAATTGAATCGTAGTACTCAAAGCCACTTCTATTGAATGACAGAGGAAATGGTTGAAAATTTCAACCAGAAACACACAATATTTTTGTACTTAGATCCTTTTT
The DNA here is from genome assembly GCF_932526225.1 of Nematostella vectensis. Lineage (NCBI taxonomy): Eukaryota > Metazoa > Cnidaria > Anthozoa > Actiniaria > Edwardsiidae > Nematostella > Nematostella vectensis. The sequence goes on from NC_064040.1 coordinate 3,756,559, forward strand.
GCGTGCTACAGCCAAATAAAGCATAATTACAGTTGTACACTACAGTTGGAAAGAATCTATCAAATGCAGGCATACAGTCAACCACTTATTACTGTATCTTAAATACATTTCAACTGAGTTGCTAAAACTAAAGACAATTACATTTTTCTCTACATATTCCTTTCCCTGTGAAGCCACATTGGTCCCGTACTGAAAAGCCATGTTGGTCATAGGTTGCTGCATAAAGTCTGCCCCAGGGAATGGCATTCCCCCTTGGCCCTGGGGGTGGCTACTATGCTGTTCAGCACTAGTGTCGTCAAACAAAGGGGAGGAGCCAGCACTATAACCACTGTGCCTTTGATGAGCTGGAATAGTCAATATAATATTAAGGCTATTAGGAATAGTCAATATAATATTAAGGCTATTAGGAATAGTCAATATAATATTAAGGCTATTAGGAATAGTCAATATAATATTAAGGCTATTAGGAATAGTCAATAATATTAAGGCTATTTGGCTTAGGATGTGGGAGGAGGAAGCAGGGCACATAACTAAACAAAAAGGGAAGCAAATTAGTTCAAGGGAAACAGCTACATACAAACAGAAAATTAATAGGAATGGAAAAGAGACGGACAGAAACAGAAAGTAAAGAGCTGAAAAAAGAAAGGCGTACAGCCAGCCAGACAGAGAGACCACACAAACAGAAAATAAAGAGCTGAAAAAAGAAAGCCTAAAAGTCAGACAGGTCAGTATACCTTTCTTTGAGACGTTCCGTTTTTGAACAGGAGGAGGGTTGAAGTAAGGACTCTCATTATCTGAAGAATTAGAAAATCAAAGAGATTTCAAGCAGAAAATGGAAACAAGATCAAGAAATAAGGGAAAGTTAACACCTTCAGAATGATTAACTATCTCTGTATATCTTCAGTTTTAGACATAAAAAAATCATAAAGTGATGTGGTGTGAGAGACTTGCAAAACATGCAGGTCAGATACCATTAGACATGGAAGAGACTCTTTTACGGAGCCCAGGAGACAGTGGGTTTGAATGTGAAGACAAGAGAAAGACTTTCAGGAGAATTATATGAGCAGGTGAAAAAAATGATGGGGATGGAAAGCAGGAAAATTGGAACATAAAAAAGCTTCACAGACTACTCTCTAGAGTGTCATACTTGAAGTGTCCGTAATAACAAGTGTCCGTAATAACAAGTGTCTGTAATAACAAGTGTCAGTAATAACAAGTGTCCGTAATAACAAGTGTCCGTAATAACAAAGTGTCCATAATAACAAGTGTCTGTAATAACAAAGTGTCCATAATAACAAGTGTCCGTAATAACAAGTGTCCGTAATAACAAAGTGTCCGTAATAGTAGGGTGTTTGAAAGGTGAGAGTTGACTATTTGTCACGTCGAGTGATGTATCAATGGTTCTTTGTAATGCTTGGTCTGAAGTCCAGAAGTCCAAATTATGGTTATAAAGGTGCTTAAAAATTGATTGATAAAAATGGTGAAGTAACGACATTATGTGCTGGGTTATATTTTTGGGGGTTTCTAAGATCGGGCACACCATAGTCAGATCGGAGCCTTCAGATCTATTCAGCTCAAGATGAAAGAGCTGAATTTCATTCTAAACAAATAGGCATATAATGCTCTTCACATGAAGTTTTAAACATTAGAAATCAACCATAAAAATCAAATGATCAATTAAGAACCTCAAAGGGCTTAAAAGACTTCCTTGTAGACAAATAATACAAACAAAAACCCAGGAAAGATATGAGTTAAAAGATAGCCACAAATAAGAAATCGCCCTTGGACTTTTAATCAAATAAAATAACAAGAAATTGCGAGATTGCTCGAAAAACCTTTCAAAATATAAGTAAAGCTTACCATACATTGGTGGATCCATCCTAGGGATTCGTTATCAGGGAAGTAATGAAGAGAAATAAGTTGAAATAGGAAGATTTAGCTCATTTCGAGTGCAAGTTTCACAGTTTTGTTTTCACTACGCATGTCTGGATATGACGTCACGAAATGAACGTGGCAGAACGGAAGCACTATACTTCATGTTTTGTAAAAAAACAGAATTGTAGAGAGAATATTGATAACACTATTCTGCAGCGGTAGCACATGAAGTATATAGCTTTAGTATTCTAGTTTGCATGATCTTGGTTTTGGTGATGATTTCTGCATAATTTAGCAATGGCTGCGGAGAAAAGTCCCAAAAAACAAACCGATAAGGTGACAAAATCGGCGAATACAACTCAGACTTCTAGGTGAGAGTTTATGTGTTGCTTTAGTCATGCAAATTTATTCCACAGCTCGAAGAGCACATTCTGTAAACTACTAGTTACTAAAGTGATCAATGTTCGGAAATGCTATTTCTTATGCTATTTTATTTAGGACATAGTAGCACCTAAAATAGCGCCTTCCATCTTTTAAAAGCCAAAAAGTAAGAAGCAATATTATCCAACATGTTCGTCTCATAATCACTTATTTCTTGTTCTTGTTGTTTGTTTGTTTGTTTTAGGTCATGTTTTGGGATATGCATTGTAACCCTTTTAGTTGTTGCTGTGTTGTTAGTAGGAGCTATAATACTAACTCCATCTCCAATAGATCCTTTGCTATTTAGGTAAGTTTTCCCTATGAAATATGGATCAGGGCTGTAGGACTTGGTGGATATATTGTAATAACAATAGTGCAAAACATGAATATATAAACCATGCCAGCAATGGAGCTCACAATTGAGCAGCCACATTTCAGCGGCAGATCTAAGATATTTAAAGAGGGGGGTAACAGCATGAGGTCAGACAGTATGTTATAATGTGAGAAACTGAAGGGATAGTACACCATGGGTGTGGTCAGGGTAGGGGCAATTATCTGTATTATATAATTGTCATGGTGTTTTCCTGGATCAGGCTATTTTTAGATGCATGCTCATGAGCGCGAATTGCAGTTAGGGAGAATATTTTCTATCAAAAGAATTGCAAGCTACAATTTAAAGTTGTAGGTAGGGTGTGATTCTGATTAAGGATACCGTAGACCCAAGCGGTAATTACCCCGCTTTTGCCGGCAAAATCGCTAACGCTCGCGTCGGATTAAAGCAAATGCAAACAAACTATATATCAATTTAAAGCTTAATGATTGTACTTTCCTCCTAAAATAATCATTTTTTATACGCGCTTAATTTTGAGTGCTTTTGCCTGGTCCGAAGTGCGAAATCGACCACTTTTAAACATGTGAATTATTTATATACACCAAAAGCACGCAACCTCCCGGGATCTGCTTTATATCTTTCGTCATGTACTGAACTGACAAACCGTGTCTACATTTGACGTCACACAGCCTCGTTGATTAATAATCAAGGGTCAAAGTTAGGCGTGGAATAATTTTGCTTCTTTGGCTACAACGCGCTAATTAAGTCAAATTAAGTAGCAAAAAAAGCTATTGATTATCTGCGGCACGGTGTGGCAGAACAATATCTATACTAGATGCTTGCCAATTTGCGCAGGAATCGGGCGGTTAGAAGTGTACCTTTAAATCACATATTTAGAGAAAGATGGGGTGAAATTAGATTGCGCGATATCGGGGATTGAAGTTGTGTAAACATTAGAGGCAGCGTGACAGTAATGACAGACGAAGAGCAAATAGAGCCGCGTATGGCAACCAATCACATTGCATGCTCTACACGCAGCGGGAAAACTCTTAGGCGCTCAAATGTCATAGCGCTAGTCGTGCAAGTGAAGGAAGATGCCTAGACCGAAGCGAGCTTGCACCAAAGAAAAGAAGAGCGCGGAAAACTTAAAAAGACTGCGAACGGAGACAACTCTCTGTTTTAGGCTTTTTTTCTCGCTTAGCCTTCTTCAAAGGAAGCCAAGGATTCTTACTTAATCTTGGCGTAGTTTACAACTATGCAAAATTTAGAGTAAACGCTTATAAAGTTGATATAAATATGGATAAATCTCGGATGAAACGTTGATAATGATACTGACGCGCTTGTATGCTAATTAGAGGGAAAAGCCGTAAAACTAAGTTCCCCGGATGTTGATCGCGGGACTTTGAGCTAAGTAAACAGGATTATGGGATTATTGACACCTTTGAGAATAACGCTACACTCGTTCGAATTCGGTTTTTCTTGAATATCTGGTGGAGTATTTAAGATTTTGGTGTTTTTTTTTGCTAACATCTAGAGTGTGCCTATTGTCATCGAATGGCATAATAAAAAAATTTCACCCGAAATGAAGCCATTTGGGTCTACGGTATCGTTAAAGAAGAGAACAACGAAAGTCAAAGTATCCAGAAGAGAACATAGCTGCACGTGCAGTTGAGCTCAGCCAAAACGTCAGCAACAAAGGTTGCATCAGATTGGCGAACCTGTGCATCTGAAAATGGCCTGATCCCGAGAAAGGCTGTGTGACACCTATGTAATACCAGAATGTGGGGAAGTTGATTGCCCCTACTTATGAGCCCCTGATTTGGTTGAAGGGATAGCAAATCATGGGTAAAGTTGAAGGGCACACCATGGGTGTGGCTGAAGGGGTAGTACTCCATGGGCGTGGTTGAAGGGGTAGTACTCTATGGGCGTGGTTGAAGGGGTAGTACTCCATGGGCGTGGTTGAAGGGATAGCATACCATGGGCATTGGTTGAAGGGGTAGTACATGCTGGGCGTGGTTGAAGGGGTAGCATACCATGGGTATTGGTTGAAGGGGTAGTACATGCTGGGCGTGGTTGAAGGGGTAGCATACCATGGGTATTGGTTGAAGGGGTAGTACATGCTGGGCGTGGTTGAAGGGATAGCATACCATGGGCGTGGTTGAAGGGGTAGCATACCATGGGCATTGGTTGAAGGGGTAGTACATGCTGGGCGTGGTTGAAGGGGTAGCATACCATTGGCGTGGTTGAAGGGATAGCATACCATGGGCATTGGTTGAAGGGGTAGTACATGCTGGGCATGGTTGAAGGGATAGCACACCATGGGCGTGGTTGAAGGGGTAGCATACCATGGGCATTGGTTGAAGGGGTAGTACATGCTGGGTGTGGTTGAAGGGGTAGCATACCATTGGCGTGGTTGAAGGGATAGCATACCATGGGCGTGGTTGAAGGGGTAGCATACCATGGGCATTGGTTGAAGGGGTAGCATACCATTGGCGTGGTTGAAGGGATAGCACACCATTGGCGTGGTTGAAGGGATAGCATACCATGGGCATTGGTTGAAGGGGTAGTACATGCTGGGCATGGTTGAAGGGATAGCACACCATGGGCGTGGTTGAAGGGGTAGCATACCATGGGCATTGGTTGAAGGGGTAGTACATGCTGGGCGTGGTTGAAGGGGTAGCATACCATTGGCGTGGTTGAAGGGATAGCATACCATGGGCGTGGTTGAAGGGGTAGCATACCATGGGCATTGGTTGAAGGGATAGCACACCATACATAGGCGCTGTTGATGATCTTTGCTATTTTTATGACAATAAGAGTGCATCCCTTCTATTTCTATTTCGCTAATTTATTATTTGAATGCATTTCTCAATTTGTATTTCTGTAGAGTAAAAGTTTATTTGACGTTTTTTTTTTTCTACAGCTTACCTTCACCTAAACCATTTGAAGGAGTTCTTGCACCAAACACAAAGCTTCAGGAATCTGAACAGCTTTTTAAAGGGCAGGTTGTAGGACCTGAATCAATTGCTGTTGATAGCTCAGGTGTGTTTTTAAAGGCCAATGTTTTGAAATGAATTAATAGCTATTGATAGAGTGGTTGTGTTATGTATTATTTGTATAGTTTAGGATTAGTTTTAAGGTTTTGGGTTTGTCTCCCTATACATTGGAATATGTTTATGTATTTTATTTTGTGTAGGTATCATTTATACTGGACTTGCCGATGGAAGAATTGTCAAGTTTGTTGGGGATAAGGTTGTTGATGTGGTGCGCACTGGAACCCACAATGATGGATGTGGTAAGACTAAAAACAAAATAATCCAAATAAATGTAAAATGATCATCCAGACTTGATGAGACCATATATAAAGAATGGTCCAAGAATGGTCTATTGTATTTATAAATTAAGCTAAATGGGAACTAAATTATGACAGAATAAGCAGAAGGCTGTAGTAAGCTGTACTGTAATGTCTTTCCAACAGGCAGACCAGAGTTGGAGCATGTGTGTGGTCGACCGCTTGGGATGCGCTTCAACAGATACGGCACCAAGCTTATAGTAGTCGATGCATACTTTGGGTTATTAGAGGTAGACACCAAGTCAAGTAGCATCAGCACCCTAGTTCCTTGTCAGCCTGGTGTTGATGGTGAACCAATAAGGTTTATGAATGACCTGGACATTGCCCAGGATGGCACAATCTACTTCACAGATTCTAGTACCAAGTGGCAAAGAATGCATTTTAGGTAAGTACACCATGGATAGTTTACGGTCAAAAGGTAAAAATTCAAGAGGGGGATGTGTATTTTAATTGAAAGATTGCAGTTCCTTATTTAAAATTGCACAGGATATTGGTTATCTGGAGCACCTCAAAATTGTGCAAGGCATGTGTGTTGAATCCTTGTAGTCTTGTGTAGAGCCCTGGCCAAACGGGACGCAAGTTGTCGCAAGTTTTGATTTGCGCTTAAGCCCTGGACAAACGAGACGCAGGTTCTCGCAAGTTTTGACTTGCGCTTAAGCCCTGGCAAAACGAGACGTAAGGTGTCGCAAGTTTTGACTTGCGCTTAAGCCCTGGCCAAACGAGACGCAAGTCAGCTTTAGTTGTGGCAAGTTTTGACTTGCGCTTAAGCCCTGGTCAAACGAGACGCAAGTTCTCGCAAGTTTTGACTTGCGCTTAAGCCCTGGCCAAACGAGACGTAAGGTGTCGCAAGTTTTGACTTGCGCTTAAGCCCTGGCCAAACGAGAGGCAAGTCAGCTTTAGTTGTGGCAAGTTTTGACTTGCGCTTAAGCCCTGGTTAAACGAGACGCAAGTCAGCTTTAGTTGTGGCAAGTTTTGACTTGCGCTTAAGCCCTGGTTAAACGAGACGCAAGTCAGCTTTAGTTGTGGCAAGTTTTGACTTGCGCTTAAGCCCTGGTTAAACGAGACGCAAGTCAGCTTTAGTTGTGGCAAGTTTTGATTTGCGCTTAAGCCCTGGCCAAACGAGAGGCAAGTCAGCTTTAGTTGTGGCAAGTTTTGACTTGCGCTTAAGCCCTGGTTAAACGAGACGCAAGTCAGCTTTAGTTGTGGCAATTTTTGACTTGCGCTTAAGCCCTGGCCAAACGAGACGCAAGTCAGCTTTAGTTGTGGCAAGTTTTGACTTGCGCTTAAGCCCTGGTTAAACGAGACGCAAGTTCTCGCAGGTTTTGACTTGCGCTAAAGCCCTGGCCAAACGAGACGAAAGTCAGCAGTTGTCGCAAGTTTTGCAAACTTATGTTTTTTGTTGTCTTGCGTCGGATTTGAACATGATTGCTTCAAATTTTGATCAAATTTTGAACGCGAGTTTGCCAGCTTGCGGTCACTTGCGTCTCGCTTGGCCACCCAACGCAAATATATGCAAGTCCTCGCAAGTAAATCGACAATTTTCATCTCACTTTCTCATTTTTTTTTTTGCGATATTATAGAGTAAAAGTATATCTCAGACTATTTGCCTCTAACACTTGGGAAGATGAATTTGAATAATTTATACCCATTTTTGGCTATTTTATTTTCTGTTTGCTTGCGCGCATTAGTGTTCGTGAGCAGCGCGCGCTAATGCAAGGCGTATAAAAGTCATCTGTTCACTTGTTATTTCTGTCTCTAGCAATGCTTTGCTTGAAGGAGACAACACTGGCCGGCTTCTTGCCTTTCATCCCAAGACTGGCGAGCTCGAGGTTTTAATGAGTGACTTGCATTTTGCAAACGGTGTGCAGTTGTCCCCTGAAGGAGATTTTGTCCTCGTGGTAGAGCTGCTCACGGCGAGGATTCTAAGGTGAGTATTAGCTTTGTTTACGTGTGTCAAACCCAATTCTTTTTATTCTAACTCCCAGTTGGATTAGGTGACAAGCAATGTTCAGGTAGCTATTTGTACTTCATGATTACTTAAGGCTTGAACACTCATGGCCTTGGGCTGTGAAGGGTTTTGATGAAATCCCAGTAAACCTCCCACCCCCATAAAACGAACACTTTACGATCTTGAGGGTGTGTTTATATAGATGTCCCATCTTGTTGCCAATCATGGATAGGACATCAAGATGTAAAGGGAATTTGGCTTCTGAAGATGTTGGCTACATATTGACAAAATTGGCCTTCTCTTTCAGGTATTATACACGAGGTGAGAACGAAGGAAAGATGGAGGTTTTCGCTGAAAACCTTCCTGGCCACCCTGATAATATCCGGCCAAGCTTCGGTGGGGGGTACTGGGTTGGTATGGCGGCACCTAGGCGTCCCGGGCTCTCTCTTTTGGACACCCTGTCAACTCGACCATGGCTACGGAGTTTGTTAGCAAAGGTAATATTTACCTCATCTCACAATTTGAAATAATTCTTTTGAAATATTTTTTTAAGCATACTAACGTTCCCTCCCCCATGACCTTAAGCTCCTTTTGTAGTATATAACCATAGTAAATAACTATGTCATAACGCTAAATAAATGCTCCTTGGACAATTTTTTTTTCTTTTGTCTTATTCCCTCTCATTCTTTCTTCAAAAATAAAAGGGAGGACGTTTGGGGGGGGGATCTAATTACTGCAATGCCGCACAAAATAAAAAACAACAACAACGAAATACCGCAGAAAAAAAGGAAACATTGCGAGGTTTTGAAGGGCATGCGCGAGACCCCAACATTTCCCAGGTCTAACGCTAGATCATCCCGTTCCAAGGGCAAAACCCGCACACTGCAGGACTAATTAACACCGCAACATTTTAATTTTTACCGCAATACCACCGTTTAAAAATGTGGGTGGGCAGTTTCTAAGATCATTCGTGGGCAGTTTATAAGATAATTCGAACCGATCTGCAAATCGCATGTTTTCTGTTTTTTGGTATTGTGTCTGTTTAATTTCTTATAACATTTGTTTACCAGTTTGTGACCCCCAAGATGCTTCACGTGCTTGCCCCGAGATACGGGCTTATCGTCAAACTGAGCAAAGGAGGAAGTGTACAAAGGACTCTTCATGACCCGACAGGACAAGTTATCAACGGAGTGAGCGAGGTCCACGAAGAAAACGGTGTACTCTACTTAGGGTCCTACAATGGACTGTTTGTTGGAAAATTAAAGCTATAAACAATACTGCGGATTTCTCCCACAATCATAACGCGTTGTCGCAATTCTGTTGTGTGAAAAAAATAGTGAAGCTGTGGTAACATAAAATCCGCCGTCCTGTCAGATCACGCCTCTGTTTCATACGACTTAATTTTTCGCTTTATACTCCTGCTGTGGATATATATTTGCATAATATTTGGTATCGCAGTAAGAAAGAAATATCTGCTTTATCAGTACATTTTTCAGGTTTTTACAAAGTATTCAGTATTGTGCACAAATTAACATCCCCAGTGTTTTATAAATATGCAAAAGATATCCAAATCCTAGAAAAGTCCAGATTGTTCTGAATAAACATCTCTGAAATTTTCTAGTTTAAGTCCATGATCTCGCTATTGCAGTAGGAAGTTTTATAGCACTATGTTCTAGAGAAGGGGTATACCTTAGACGTATTTTCCATAATAGCAAATGACCCTTGGTGTTTGCCAACAAATTGTGTTAGATTTGCACCAACCGGTCATGTGGTTGTTGTAAACAATTGTAACAAATTGAAACATCAAAATGGGACATATAATAAACATTTAGCCTCCTTACATGCTCTAGAAAATAAAAACAAGAATTTTTTATAGCCAAGGCTGAGGCTAAATTGCCTTATGTTTATATGCTTTGAATCAGGAATTCATTAATCAATGTGGTCTGAACCCGCCACATTTCTAAAAAAAAAAGAGTACATGACATATCTCATCTTTCTGTGGCTGTGCCAAAACACAAGGTTGAAAAGGTATGTTGAACACCTCTGTGAGACAGAGTACAGTAGTTGTACTGACGTTTTAAGCATTATTTTCATCGGAGCAAAAGAGGTCTCAGATGAAACATCAGCTTAACTACTTTGTTTCACAACCTTGTGTTGATTTATACCTTGTCTACACCACGCCTACGCAGACCATTTAGTTTTTCTACAGTTTGTCTGTAGTCTTTTTAATTATACCAACCATAAACTGGTCTTCTTAAATCTCAGACAAAGGTATAAAGAGGATCTTTGGTGCAGACGCATACCTAAAGTTAAGAAGGATGGCTTCTTTCTTGCATTCTCTATCTTTTTTCCCCATGTTTCCCCCTTGAATATGTAGCATTTCAGGATATCCAAGCAGACAATTAGTCTTTAGCGTGTAACTCTGTGGGGTATTCATGTGGATATTTGGCAACATGGTCAACACACTCTTTGTATTGTTCCTGTAAATGGGGAGTAAACTCCTTATACACATCCAAAAAAAGTTCCTTCACTGGTGGCTTGAGGGCCTTCTCAGCATCTGCAAAAGCCTGCATGACTTGTAGGCGTGCTTCTTTCTTCCATTGCTGCTCCTGGTCTTGATCCCACCATCCCTTGTCCTCCATGTAGTACCTGATAAAAAAAACGCACAATCAAAGAAAACCATCATGCTATGTGTCCCTTGAGAATCAAGTGAGAGAAGAGACAAGCAAGCAGGCATTTAGATGGCCTGGTCAGCCATATTCTTTCCCTACTGTAGGGTTACTGGGGTATCATTATTTATGCACATAAACAAGAATGTCACAGCTTTCATTAAATCCATTATTAGTTTTTTATTTATGCTTTTTTGCTCATTCATGTGGCACCCATGGACCATTGCGGGTTTTGACAAATGGATTCACCAAGTGCAACCTTTTTTGAAATGGGTGTATACCTCAGTCGTGATATGGGATGGTCTTCCTTATCCCAGTAATTAACTTCCTTCAGAGACCGGTAGACTGATGAATCATCACTAGTGCTGTGGTGGCCAATTCTGTAAGTCATAGCTTCCACCAATACAGGTCTGTTCTCATTGACGGCAATTTCCCTTGCTTTCTTAGTAACATTGTACACAGCAAAAATATCATTTCCATCAACACGGATAGCAAGCATTCCATAGCTCCTTCCCCTACAGGCTGAAAAGCAAAATGCAGAAATGCTTATGGACTCTATGTTCATTCTTTGTGTTTGCATGCTGAACATACTTATAGCAGGGCCGTAGCAGGGGATGGGGCACTGGGGGCATGTGCCCCCCCCCCCCAATATTTTCTAAAATTATAAGGAAATGACCAGTAGGAGCCTGGCTGTGCCCCCCCCCCCCCAATATTTTCTTAATGTTTCTGTATTGTGCCCCCCCCCCCCCCAAATCCTATGTGGCCTGCTACGGCTCTGTTAGAGTCAACCATTTGTAGCAATAGAGCAAGGTTACCAAATGAGGGTCTCCTGGGATGACTAAGGGTAGCAAGATAAGATTGGTTACATATTTAAGGTTTGTTAGGAACTACTGAACTCACCAATGCCGTCACCTGTATTGTTCACATATTGGGGTTGAGATTGCATATCCATTATTATTTGTTAGGAACCACTGAACTCACCAATGCCGTCACCTGTATTGTTCACATATTGGGGTTGAGATTGCATATCCATTATTATTTGTTAGGAACCACTGAACTCACCAATGCCGTCACCTGTATTGTTCACATATTGGGGTTGAGATTGCATATCCATTATTATTTGTTAGGAACCACTGAACTCACCAATGCCGTCACCTGTATTGTTCACATATTGGGGTTGAGATTGCATATCCATTATTATTTGTTAGGAACTTCTGAACTCACCAATGCCATCACCTCTGTATTGTTCACGTGTTGGGGTTGAGATTGCATATCCATTATTTCGGCTATAGAGAAAAAGCATTGTTAACTCTAGGAAACTAAAGACAAAACAGTCATGGCCATGGACTCAAAAGAATCATTTGGTGCTATACAAGTCTACATGCCAAGAAGAATGGAAATAGTGAATTTGATAATACCCTTCTTCCTATAGGTTTCTGTGTTGCTTGCTTCCCTTTTTTCAACATAGATTGGGAACAAAGTGACATGGAAACCACTGTGATAGAGGGTAGTCTTTTAAGTGAGCATGCTCAAGGATCCAGCGTACTTTGCAGGCACTTCCAAAGGTCACTACCACAGAAGAGCTGCTGGAAAAGCTTATAACAATTTTGAGTTCCAAAACGCTGAGAGCTGCTGTGCTGTTATTGGGCCTTTTTTAGGTGTAAAAAAAGGCCCAATCACAACACAGCAGTGTTTACTTGTAGATCTTAATTTTAGCACTGCTTGCATTGCTGACAAATGCTTTGCCTGTTTAATGGATCAAGTTACATTGTGTGTTGTACGATAAGAGAAACTCTTAGCCAGAACAATTGCTTGTGATACAGTCTTGTTTAGTGGGAAAAAGCGATATCTTTGCTTACTGACAGGCTCTGGTAAAAGTATTTCAAATCTTGCCACTTCTTTCAAAGAAGCCTGCAAAATTGATCGTCCAACTGCAAGCGAAGAAGCTCCAACTGCTTGGAGATTAAATCTATATAAAATGTGAAAATAATATAAAATATATGAAAATAATGTAAACAAAGGATAAGTTTTCCACATTTTGTCTACAACAGCATTTCTTCCCAAAAAGTTCAAACTAATAAAAAATAGACATCTATTTAGTGCGTATTGACCAAAAAAGAACATATTTCTGACATCCCATTTTGGTATCTCGAAGAAAGAAACTGTATTTTATTCCGTCACAATAATTTAGATTTCATCGGCTGTCAGTTTTAAATTGGCTTAAGCTTCCGACGTGTCGCGTCCCCAGTAGTCTTACTAGGAAACTTTTCCAGTGGCTCTTCTATGGTAGTGGCCTTTGGCAGTGCCCGCGAAGTACTCTGGATGCATGTCAAGTGAGTAAACAGAATATTGAGTGGAAAAGATAACAGAAACTATACGCACCAGAAAAATATTACAGGGGCATCTAGAGTTGCGGCAAAGTTGAAAGCAGAGTGAGCATCACCCTCACTGGCTGCACCATCACCAAAATAACACATAACGCAGTTACCCTTCCCTTGCCTCTTGAGGGCATATGCAGCACCTGAAGCTAAATTATCAACAGGGCAGTAAGTACAGCAATTATAGCTATCGATAGAGCAGTACCACAGTTATAGCTGAATTGACTGAATACAGTGTTTTTTTTATAAAATGCCGTAATGATACTGATATGAAAAATTGACCCAACAACATCGACTCAATACAGGACAGTGATGTCAGCCTCTAAAGGCGAAAAAACTTCACAAAGCTATTCAGTATAAAACAACAGAGACTCAACTTCATCTCCATAATTTCCCTTTAGTAAAACATACAGTATCTTAACACTAACCTTGTGGCATCTGAGTTGCTAGTGTTGAAGAAATTGTCACGAAATTCAACTCTTTAGAGCCATAATGTACAGGCATTTGCCGTCCTTTCCCAGCATCATGCTGGTTAGCATAGCATTGGTTCATGAAATCAGCTAGTGTGAACCCCCTCCACATAAGCACCCCAGCCTCTCGGTACTGCCCCATAATGAGATCCTCCATCTCGAGGGCTGCAGCACTGCCGAAATGAGTTGCTTCTTCACCATAATTTGTCATGTAAAAGGAGATGCGGCCCTGTCGCTGAGACTCATACAGGATGCGGTCCATGGTATTTAGAAGTGTCATTTTCTTGTACATGTCAACAATGGTCCCCTCTGGAAGCTAAAATAATGACAAAAATAATTCAAACATAGAATAAGTCTTCTTGCTTTTTGTTAATCAGGAAACTAAAATCTCCAATTTCACTCATTGAGTGGCATTCCATGTTGTCTCTGCAGGCCTGAAGCCAGGATTTTGAGTGTGGGGGTGGAGTCTGTTTACCCATTTAGCAGACCATTTTTTCTTAGGTGACTCGCCCTAGCTCGCAGTGGTACTTTATTTTCATACATGAGAGCGGACCTTCCAGTTGAGTCCCTGAACCCCCTTGGATACAGGCCTGCTCTGCCAGTTGAAGCTTGTAAACTGGATGACATTGTCTTTTACCTTGCATAGGTTGTCAAAGTTTCCAAAAAAAGGCACCCTTTAAGCAAACGGTCTGTCTGTCTGGTATAAAATGCTGCAGATGAGGATGGATATCTCTTCTCGTCTATCTATCAGTCTGGACGTCTGTCTGCTTCCCTTTCTGTCAGTGTCTATCTGCTTATTGTTTTGTCTGTCTGCTTTTCTTTCTACCTCGTCATCTAATCCCTCTTAGGTTCGATCATTGTTTATTATTGTCTGTCAAAGAGCTTATTCAATACACAGATTTAAAAAGTTACGGATATAAATGGCTACTTATATTTTCCGAAGTCGTTTATGATACTTACTAAGTAAGTACAGTACGTCACCTTTGGATCGTGGCTATCGATGATGATTTTCCCTTGTCTGTCCATGACACGATACACTGGAATGATCCCTTGCGGATCCATTGGGTCTACAAACTCCAGCTTCTCCGTGAACGAGCAATTCATGGCACCAGGGTAGCGTGGTTTGTCTTTAAAGATATTCTCCGTCGAGTCGGAAGAAATGAACTATTGAAAAATACAACAGTCAAAACATTAATGCCCTGATGTTTTTTCGTGATACAATCCTCTTTCTTCAACCTTACTCTCGTTAGGGTTTTGATGCAGGTAAACCATCGCTGCCGTGCGATTTGTGCGACATTTCTATGTACTAGGGGTCTCAGAAGCCACGTCGTGGAAGCCATCTTGGGTAGAGCGTGCAAAATTGTGACGAATGACTCTATAATCAGGGGTAGGGTAAAATCAATTTTGTTCTTGATACTAAAAAAATACAAAATAGATCGTCATTGTATACTAGAATTGTGTAGGATATATTTTTCTAACGCTCTGTGTGCTGCTTATTATATATTTTTGGTAACTAATGCTACGCTTTATTTTCTGTATGTAATCAAAAATCCTTTTTACCCTCCCCTGCTATGTAATCGTAGTTGAACTGTTTACTTGAGCCCACGATAATTGCGGTCTCGAGCATCATGGCGGCGCAAGATAACACGCGCCCTCTTCAAACCTGCGAGCTGCGAGCCATGTTTTGCGAACACGGCCTTCTTGATAAAGCGGATGGCTCTTCAAAGTTTGCCCAAGGTAGCACCGCTCATTTTTCGAATGCGTTTTATTTTGTTTTGCTCAATTTACATATCAGCATTGATGTCTGTTTTGGAAGGTGACACACAAGTGATGGCTGCCGCGTATGGCCCTGTCGAGGTCAAGCTTAACAAGGAACTGATTGACAGGGCTACACTTGAGGTGATCTTCAGACCAAAAATTGGTATCCCAGGTATGGTGTTTATTTCCAACCACTTTATACCACTGTGTATAACCACTGTATACCAATGAAATACATGTTTCAACTTATTGTCATTTCGATAAGTGGCGTCCCTTGTCTGAATGTCTTGAACAGGTTGCTCTGAAAAGCTTGTAGAAGGGATAATCCGGAACAGCTGTGAACCGATCGTGTTAACAGCACTACACCCAAGGGCTTCACTTACAATAGTTGTTCAAGTTGTACAGAATAGCGGTTCAGTATCCTTTTGACTGTAATGAGGGAACAGTGCCTTTGGGGTCTTAGAAACTAAGATCTTTTCTATTCATTAATCATCTTTATTAGTACACACAATTGCCATCACCACCACTATCATCATCAACCAAAATCATCATAATTATCACCATCATCTCAACCACCACCACCATCCTCATCACAACCACCATCATCATAACCATCACCACCACCATCCTTATCATCATTATCACAACCACCATCATCATCCTTATCATCATCATCACAACCACCATCATCATCCTTATCATCATCATCACAACCACCATCATCATCCTTATCATCACAACCACCACCATCATCCTTATCATCATCATCATCACAACCACCATCATCATCCTTATCATTATCATCTTAACCACATTCATCATCCTTGTCATCATCATCACAACCACCACCATCATCCTTATCATCATCATCAAAACCACCATCATCATCCTTATCATCATCACAATCGCCATCATCATCACAACCACTACCATCATCATCACAACCACCATCATCATCCTTATCATCATCATCACAACCACCATCATCATCATAACCACCACCATCATTCTCGTCATAATTATCACCCATCTTCATTATAATTATTACTGCCATCATCATCACAACCACCACCATCTTCATAACCACCACCATCATCACAACCACCACCATCTTCATAAGCACCGCCATCATCATCACAACCACCACCATCTTCATAAGCACCACCATCATCTCCCTCACCATAGTCACTGTCGTCATCAACATCATAAAGTCATCATCAACATCATAAAGTCATCATCATTAATCATAGTTCCTTGCCATCCTTGGATCTTGCGAAGGTTGTGCCTTAATATGCATCCTTCCAGCTGTTATCTTGTGCTGTGAATGCTGCATGCCTGGCGATGATGGACGCTGGCTTTCCTATGAGGTGTATGATGTGTGGCATCACATGCGCCATCACTGAGCAGGATGAGCTCGTTCTAGACCCTACCCTTGAGCAGGAAAGGAAAGCCACCGCTGTCCTGACTTTTGTTTTTGACAGTGTGAATCAAAACCTGTTAACTTCTTCCACAAAGGGAAGCTTTGATGTAGACCAGGTTAGTCTTTAGGTTAATTGTCCCCCTTACCCCCTTGGTAAACAACTAATACATAAACGATATGCCCAAAACCATCAAAAACAGTTTTAAGTTTGTATGCTATGGCAAAGTTGCCTGTCTGTTGTAGTGGTGGAAATGTAACAGACACAGCATTACAAGCCAGCATTTTACTGAAAATTATTTCTTGAGAAAACTAAAGTGGGATTCTTTGGTCAGTTCCCATTATTGCCATCAGATCTGCCCCTGACCAATTCTCTTTTAGTGGTTTCAAACGATTTTAGACAGGTTGATGGAGCTAATGTACCCCACAACTCCTTGTTTTATTTTTATGTAATTATCTCCTTATGATATTTTTATTTCCTGACAATCAATAATCTTTTTTTTTCAAGTATAACAAATGTCTTGCTGCAAGCAAAGCTGCTATGGGAAACATCCTAGCGTTTTACAGACAGTCAGTTGAGAGGAAACTCTCGAAGGTGAGTGAAGCACTGATTCTTTTATCTTTCACATGACAACATTATGTACAGTATGCCTTCAATACAACATAGCTGTCAACTCATCTGCATTAGGCTGGTGTCACAAGATTTTGGACCTCATCGCAAGCCTAATTTTTGTGAGAATGTTCATACATTCTCTGTATTCACCCGCATTGGCTCTCTTGTTTTTTTTTAACATATTTACTGTTTTTCACCCAATTTCACAAGATTCCTGTCCAAGTTGGGTTGACAGCTATGATACAACCACTTTCCATCTATGCTCTTCAGTTGTCGTTAGAGTAATACATTTTCAAATTCATGAGGAATCATAAGGTTGTAAAATGTTGGAGGTTTTGCTCAAGTCTAACAAAAAAAAAAAAAGATTATATACAAAGGGCCTGTACAGTTTCAAAGTTTGAGTAAACATACAGCCGGTGCCAAAACCTTCTGTTATTTCTAATTGAAATTGATTTTCATTACATTTCAATCCTCTTTGAGATAAACATATATCACAACATTGTATTTACCAGACAGATCAGCAATCATTTTATGTACCTTGCTGGTTAGTTTGATGATGCATGATTTATTTGAGCTTTCCTGGAATTATAAATCACTCTTTAGCGTGTGTGAGCCCCTCTTAAACAAGCCTGGTTATCTTATCCATGGGTGGCTTTTATTTCCAGGATGCAAAATACACAGATATGATAACAAATGCTGTCTCCAGCGAGGCTGAAACAGTGAGTTAGTAAGAACATAGTAAACAAGGAATAAATTATTGTACCCCATAGAAGGGTAGGCAAGCTTTACTTTGGAACTCAAAGTTATGCCTTCATCTGGACACTACTACAGTAAACAATGATTGGCATAGTGTCATGTTTATCATGTACTTCAATCATCAATGTCCAAAACTCCTGGTTTCTTCACTGATAGGAATTAAGGTGAAGATATACAAACAGTATATTAAACATTAGTGAAATGCTAGCTGTATTTGGAAATAAAAAGGTATGACATCAGCTACAGTACAGTAACTCAGATGAATGTCAAGGCTTTGTAATATTAGCCAAAAGAAAGATAAAAAAAATTGGATGATGAATTATTCTGTAAATTGATATTTTTGGGTTTTGGTTGTGTATATATTTGGTATTATATATAGCAATTAATCATCCACATACTAAGCATTTTACTATTATTTTCAATATTAAAGCTCTCTTTGAACTGAGGACTATGTTGTAGTGCAATAACCCTGATACAAAGTACACTCATTAAAAATTAGTTTGTACTTGAGAATCCCTGTATAAATGGGTGAATCCTCATATCTGAAATAGATTGTTTAACTGTCTACAGGAAGATAAATAAGAATGTTCAACTGCTGCCTTTTGTTTTTATGCTTATTTGCGTATTTTTTTGATACCCATGAAACACCGGTTGGTACAATATGTGGATTCTCTGAGTGCGGCCTTATTTGAAATAGGTCTATGCTGAACAAATATTTACATTCTACAAAACTACAACACAGAATGTGAACTGTAACTACTTGTAAAGTCTGTTTTGGGGAGAACTAGTCTAGCTGCAACACGCTTGACCTGACAATGTATTGAAACAGATCAATCTGTGATCAGTGATTCAGTGATTTCTTATTATTTACAAAATGTTAACATGTTGCATTTTTACTTTCTTTCATTTGTTGGAAGGTATGTTTAAAACTTTTAGCTGCATTGGTGCTAGGGTAACTATTCAAGGTATATGGCTTAAGATATAAAAAATGGCTTGGTTATTATTATTGTAAAAAATTTGCTTGGGATGAGCTACATCGGTCAGATCATTGGTAGAAGTTTTTGATCATTTGATTGTAAGGAATAAGTTTTTCCTTTGGGATTTCTCTTCTCTTGCCCAGTAATGTCTCTAATAATGATAGTGCCGTCTCTGCTGTTTGTCTGGCCTCTTTCTCTGTTCCTAAAGTCGGATTCACCTCCACCAGGTCTATGGCTTGGAGTAAACCTACCAAGAGAATCAGGAATGTCTAAAATACAAATTTCCCTGATGATGGTATTATGCTTATGTACCCTTTCCATCTTGTGGTTGCAGAAGTGTCTTAGTTCTGCCCAGAGTAACGACAGGTAAAATTATATTATACTTAGTGTATTGTAGATCAAAGCAGCTGATTTTGTTATTTTAGTATTATAATTGCTGACTTAATCTAATAGGAATATTTTGTTAACAATTCTTTCATTCTGACTGTAATGACTGTCAGTAATGGCTAAGATAACATTCACAGTGACATATGAAATTGGTATTCGCTGATAACTAACGCAACAAACCTGTTTGTGAAAGGAGCTGACAGATGTAATGTCCTTCACTATTTGATAGGCCTCCTCTCACTAAAATAAAGAAAGTGAAATCAGTGCTATTAAGAGTAAGTGGGACCATTCTCACATCCGCTATCGGTTGATCCTGGCATACCTTTAGTACCAGTACTAGGTGCAAGGTGATCTGGGTCCATAGCATCAATATCAAAGCTCACATGTATGGGAAATTCACGACTGCAAAAACAAAAGTGGAGGGGGGAGTTAGGTAGTGGGGGTTGTGAATCACTGGGAGAAAGGGAATCAGTGAACCACTGGGTAGATGTGATTTCATGGGGAAGGTGTGAACCAGTTGGGGGGGGGGGGGGGGGTGTAAATAAGTACCAGGGAGGGAATCATTCTGGAGTTGAATCGGCAGGTCAAATGTGAGTCAGTTGGGTGGATATGAATCAGTGGGGTTGATGAGAGTCATGATACAAATCTTTAAAATCCTTACTTTGGGTTGATGGCATCTAGAGCCTTCTCCATTGTTGCTTCAATACCAATCTCATCAATGTCTTCAATTGTAAATGCTGTCACTCCTATTTCATTTAGGAGTTGCCTGAAATAGATATGAAGGTATTTTTACTGTGCAGATAATCATTCATTTTTAATACAGGCAGACATGCCCTCAGCCCCGTTCCTTACTAGATCTAAAAACGTGAGGACATTTTACCTCACATTTTATGTCTAACATATTGATTCCCCCTTAAGGGGTCCAAAGCCCATGCCGTTATCATACTTACGCCTCCTGAGGTTCAACATCTCGAAGTCCAATATACGCCAGCTTATTTGGGTCCAAGCTATAAGTAAAAAAATACAAACATATTTTATGGGATGTTCATAATGCTGACGGAAGGGAATTTGATGCTTACCAGGGATTCACCCACTCATAACCAGGAACAACAGGGAACTGAAATCAGAGAAAAATTAAAAACAGGAGAACATTGATAAAGAGCGGAGACCAGAATAGATGTGGAGGCTGCATGACGTTGAGTCAATATAATGCCCATCTTAAAGCCGTATTGTCACCGCATGGCTGACAAAAACCTCAAGAGACAAAAAAAATCTATTAGAATCTGTGCCATTTAACAGGCCATCCTCTCTAAATTATCAATCACATTCTCAAAGAAACTTCCAATAAACACACTTTCACCATTTGAAATATTTTTCGCATTTTCCATTATAAGTCATCAGAGATTGTTACATTACTGCCCGGAAGTAAACTGGTGACAATGCGGCTTCAAGACACAAAGGTACATCATGTACTTTACCTCTGGTATGCCCTTTAGTAACCAAGATATTGGCATGCCATGGACATTGCCGGTGGTTGTGATTAAAGGGGAATTTAGATCAGCATGGGCATCCACCTGTGAATAGAATAAACTTTTGGTCATAAAAAAAACAATAATAAACTTCCCATCAAATTCACTACCATCTTTCCCTTGTTCTTTGTAGTCAGACTTGAGATCTGTTTGTACTTTACCACCTTTTGCTATTCAGTTAAATCCATCTCTCCTCTGTAACCTGTACAGTGGAGGGGGGCGCCCGGATCCATTCCTTTTTCATTTTCACTATAGTACTGTATCAAGCTCATCTTATAATAAATACCAAAAGCCCTAATAGTTGTATTCACAAATCAGAAGAATGAATACAATAAAACTGCCCTGAGAAAGTCTTATAAAGACTAAAATTTGGCAGTCGAATTCCAGTTTTTGGTGTAATAAGCTCATCTTAGAAATTGCTTAGATGGTCAAGAAATAGTGTTTTTTTGTTTCGTGATGGGGTTTCTACAGGTTCTTTGTTGAAATTTTATTTACTGTACTCACCCATATGACACATGTGTTATTATCAAATTTCCAACTTCCAAATACTGTACCAGTAGCAATGCTGTAGAATTTAAAAAAATTGTCAGAATTTAGTCATCACTCATCAAGGAATTTACTTGCATTACATAAATATGAAAGAATGCTGTCACTCAGGATTTAAAAAAATTAACCCATCTTGGATGTAAAGTGGATGATAATAATAATAATCAGCAATCTCTTATCACCATCAATGATGATGATGATGATGATGGCAAACCTGGTTGTCACATCCAAAGAAACATTCGGGTTTAAATGGGTACACTTTTGCTGTTTTTTTTTTTTTAATAGATGGGGGTATAGGCAAGACATCACCACTTTTTTCAGAACTCTACCAGCAAAGATAGCTTATGAAAATTTTTAAGATCTCTGCATGCATGTGTAACAAATGTGTACATATGTAAAAGGCACTCTTTTCTTGTATACACTGCAGTGCACTGCTCTTGTTACACAAAGTTGCCGTCCTGTAAGAATTTATTTTATTTTATTCTTAATTGTTATCCATATATAGTTTATACATAATTTTATATTCTTATAATTTTTATTACTACCACTACTACTTTGTAAAAGTACCTGTGGTCACCTCCTACTGTGATGGCCATTCTGTTATTGTTTAGGGCATTTAGCACAGCCTCAGAGGTCTAGAACAAATGAAATCATCTGAAAATGATCATTTTATTCCTAGAAATTATTTTTTCAGGGTTGTTTGATCTCCAACCAAACCTCTTCCCTTTCCCACTTATAAAAGAGTTATTGAACCTCAAATGTTATTGAGTACCTGAGTTATTCTTAAACGTTTTCATTACCCCAGGTTATTAACCTAACAATTTGCAAGCAAACCTAACAATTTGCAAGCAAGCAATTGTAGAAAACACCACTAGCTTAACTGTCTTTCTCACCTACCTGAGCTTGGAAATAACAAAAATTGTTAAGCACTGTAGCAGTTAAGCACTGAAGCAGCTTCATGTGTATGTTATACTTACTGCTTTTGCTACCCCGCCACAGACCACAGGGTTCTTAACAACAGGGTTTGCTGAGTAGACAGCATCTATGTGATCAGTAACATTAGGTTCCACTTTCCCATGCTCATGCACTGTTAACCCTGAAAAAAAAAAACTAATCAACAGACACATTAAGTTAATCCCTGTTTAGAGGGTTACTTAGTGGGATATGGAACTTGGCCAAAAATAGAAGGATAAAACTAACAAATGAATGGGCTTCAGAGTTACATCATAACTTAAAAATAAATGGTCATATCTTATAACTGTTTATCACTTGTTATTAATGCCTGGTCACTCAGATTTTGGTAATGATACATGATAATTATTTATCAATTGATATCGCTTAGCAATTGATATTTTTATTATTTATTCGCCCCTAGAAATCTCAATTATGTTGATAGGGAAGGTGTTGTGTTTTGGGATAAAGCGTCGTATTTTTAATCTTGCACAAAACAAAGTTATTCTCGTCAAGTGAATTCATACGTGATATATAACCACGTTTTTAGTGGACCTACCTAAACTTTCAACTCGTGTTACAAGGCCTAATTCCTTGAGAAATTTTGGTGCTAACTCAACTCCTCCTTTAGGCTGCAAAATAAATATGAGTATTTTTTTTACGATGTTGTCGGTCTAGCGAAGATACGTTTTTTACTCGAACGTGTATAAGCGTTAACTCGAGTGTGTCATTCGAATGCGTTCCTTACCTGCCCTCCGCAAAATGGAACATCGATTATTTGAACAGAGTTTCCAAATCTATAACTAAGTCCTCTAGAAACGTAGAATATTGTTTTCAATTTGCTGAACATCGCAACATCAACGTAGATCTCTGCTTCTCCGCGAAATACGTCAGTATTACTTTGAATAATCGCTTTTCTTTCGATTAAATTATACTAATCACGTGGATCGTATACGAATTCTAATTGGTTGATGTTGTAGGAGGGTTAAAGGCGTGTTAATAGACCCGTAATCTAGTCCGTAATCTGGTGATCTTCGAAAAAAAAAAAATAGAATTTCTCCACAATTTCATGTTTTTTTTTTTTCAAAACTGGTGTAAATCAACAATACAATAAAATGATAAAACATATGCTATCAAAATGAACTAAGGCTAGAAAGTTTGCCAAATTGAACTCGCTATGCACATCTGCCTTTTGCTATCATGGTTTTATATTACGGTCAAGTGGTTTCACGTAGATTAGGTAATGCAACGCCATTAATGTCATTGTGACAGCTCGTGATGTCTAGGAATTAGAAGCGAAGCAAAAAAGTATATCTCTATAGTCTCTTTTCCTTTTTGAGGTGGCTTTCACATTTTCTTCTAAGAGCCTTAAAAGGAAATTCACATAAAAAAATAATAATAAAATGGGAAATTCTAGAAAGAATTTTTTCAAAATCTTGGAAGGAATTTTATCTGATATCCTTCTCAAGTAGTAAATACCGTCTAAGCTAAGGAGATTAGTTTCCCAATCTGGAATGTGATTTGAGAATGCAGTTCTTGACCAAAAATGCCAACCATCCCCAAAATCTCATATTTTATCTACTGATTAAGGGGGTAGTTTGCTATCTGTTAACTAAGTCAGGGGCCTAGCCAGGAGGGTGGCCTGTGGAGTTCGGGCCCCTCCTTTTAGCAGCCAAAAATACAGAAAATGTATGAGACATTATCTAAAATACAGGAGAAAATGCATTGAAAGGGCCTTTTGGGCCCCCTCCTGTTAAAAATCCTGGCTACGCCACTGTAAGTGTACTCAGATTTGGCAATGCACAAAACAAAACCAAAAATAATAAGGGTTATAAAGCTGATACCAGGAAGCTGACAATAGTAGTACTTTCTTTTTTATTCAAAATAACTTCCAAAATTTTATTATACAGTAATGCTAAAAAGAACATGTTTTTTTTTACAGGCACCCTTGTATTGATAGGTAGGAGGTGTCAAGGCACATTAAAAATCTTATATACCTGATCATAACTGATGCATCTAGGGAGAAACACAAGGTCCAGTGTAATGATTCACAGATCAATTAAGTTCAAATAGGCATCCTTAGCTCTGGTAACATATCACTAGATCCATCTAGAAACTTTATCTATCAAAATACAGACATAAAATTAAACAACTTGTTAACTACCAAGAAAGGGGCCAACCAGTGTCAAACTTATCTTGTTATTAGAGGAGGGTGGGGTCAGGACCCCAGGGACTTCCCCTCTGGACACATGCCTGCATATTGATGTCATAGTGAAGGACAGGAAAGATCAGGGCAGTTTTTCTCAAACAGAAAACATATTCATCAGGGCTGCAGTCATTTTATCAATTTCTCTGAATATGTTGCCATGCTACTTGGGACAAATTCAACAAAAGGATAAACTTAGAGATATTTACTAAATATCATCATCTCTGTTAATTTTTATACCAAGCTTACTTTAGTGTCTGAAAACATTGTGGTTGGTTTAAATCGCTTTTTAAACAAATTAAGGAATGTTTTCACTGTTTTTATAACTTCAGCTACAAGTAGAAAGGGTTGCAATCAGCCAAGTCGTCCCACAGTGCTTGCACCATGTCCTCTGTAGTAAGCTCCTTGCCCAACATCCCAGCAACAAGTGCGTTAGGATCCTTTCCTCCTCCATGTGCCAACATCTGGCTTCTGTAGCGATCCCCAACCTCTCGGGAAAAGGGATTAGCATGAAAACATTGATGCCACACCATGGAGGCTACTGCCCTAGACCATAGGTAGGAATAATACCGGGCTCCATATCCATTAAGGTGACTGAACCTCTGCTGCCAGGCAACACCTGTGAACACATAAAAAAAGGGTTAGAGTACTACAATATAACTATGGTGCAGGCTGTAAGAGCACATGCAATAATAAGAATCATAATAACTTATAATATAAGGTTTGCTTTCTTGTTTTGTTCTGAGGGTGCATAGCAAAAAACTTACCAAAACACTTGTTAAATGAGCTGCCTATGGGCATTAACAATGGGAAACGAGTAGCATAAATGGAATAAATGTGTGCTCTTTGTATACCTTGTAAGAAAAGGATGAGTGTGTACTATTTTTATACCTGAAACAAATGGGATGACTGTGTGCTCCTTTTGGATGTCCGACATGATATCTGTGGTGTTCTTCTGGAGTGGATGTTTGCCATGGTAGATTTGATCTGCTATGGAATACAAGATCTGTCTCTGCATCTCCAGGGCACCAAACATGTTTCTTGACTGGCATAGTTTATTGACCATCTCCTCTGGTAGAGGCTGCCCAGTCCTAAAATGCCTGGCAAACTTATTGAGCACCCTTGAATCCCAGGCAAAGTACTCCATCAGAACAGAGGGAACCTCAGCAAAATCTGTGGAGCACCTGGTCCCTGTAACATGCTGGTATCTGAGAATAAAAAAAAATTGATTGATTATTCTTACAAATTTGTTTTCTAAAAAATGACAACAGCAAACGCTGTTGGAAAAGGATGCTGGGAGTGAGTGATTCTACAATTTAATGTTGTTCAATCATTCAATCAGTCTATAGTACATGTACAGTACCTGGTCCGCGCAAGCATAGAGTGCATGGCATGACCCATCTCATGAAATAGATTCTCCACCATGCCATGCGTTAGGAGGGAGGGGCCTGATGGTGATGGTGGAGGAAAGTTGCAGATGATGGCCACAATTGGAAGCTGGTAAGTGCCATCTTTGAGTATTCTGCCACCTAAAAATCAATAGCAGTAAAAAATCAAATAATGAAAATATCACAAATATGATCACATTTAAAGTAAGTACAGATTGCTTGGCATCATGATATCTAATTTAAAAACCTGAAGAACAACAAGGAATTATAAAAAAAGCAGAAAGGGTTCAAATGACAGTAAGAAGATATGTTTGAGCTAAAACAGTGCCAGGTCTACTTGCCTTTTATGGTGAAATGGGAGTCTTGCTGAAGTTTTTCCGGCCTTGCAAAAAAGTCACAATAGATATAGCCTAATAGGCCTTCTTGCTCGTGCACAATACCAAGCTTCTGTACATCAGTGGACCACAGCTCTCCAGGAGATGCATCCTCTGGCTCTAAAGTGATACCATAAATATTCTGAAAGATGAAATTCAGACCCTCCATACAAGAGCCAAGTGGAAAGTAAGCTGATAAAGATAAAGAGTTCAGCTTCAAGGCTTGAGTTTTGGCGAGCCCAGTATAATACTGGAAATCCCATGGCATTATTTTGATTTGCTTTTTACCAGATTCCATCTTTTTTATGCTCTCAAGAATTCTAAGTTCTTTTTCTGCAGGCTTCTTAAGCTTTTGAGATGCTTGTACCAAGAAGTTCATCACGTTCTTTGGTGTTTTCACCATGGTACCTTTAAGTGCACGATGGGCAAAGGTTGGGAAGTCTACAAGTTGTGCCAGTTCGTTACGTGAAGAAAGCAACAGATCTAAGCAGTGTAACTGTTCTGGTATTGGATGCAAATGTGATCGAAAAGCCAACTCTCTTAGCTCCTCATTGCTTGATTCAAGATACATTGTATCAATAGCTACATTGTCTCCACTAACTGGGAATGAATTCTTGATTCTGTCAGGACAGTCGCCCTTTGGTAATAGCACAGGCAGGCCGGCTCCCTGTGAAAACTGCGACCCAAGAATGAGTATTGCATCTTGGAGCTCCACAAACTGCTGGCGCTTCTGCTCCTCTAGATGAATCCCACTAAGCTCAAAATCAAACAAAAAAAGTTCTGCAACTTTGCGCGTCTCCTCAGACATTGCATCTCCTTCATTATAGAAAGCATTTTTCAAAACGCTATAAAGTTTGTGATTAGTGTTAAGAGTCTCAACGAAATTGCTAACACTGAGCGAAGTCTCCTCGGCTGCCTCCCGGAACTCTAGATCAGGGTGTGACACCCTCACAAACTCTGCCAAGTCAGCCACTCTACAGAGGGTGTCAGACAACTCATCAAACACTTCCACCAGCTCTAGCCCAGTTTTACTTAAAACTTTCTTAACCAAGTCTGACCCAGCACTTAGTGCTGTATTCTTCATTTGCTGGAACCCAGACTTGGTATTTAGTTCCGGGACACCAAATAGACCAGTGGGATGTAGATGTTCATCTTTCCTAGGCCCAGGGTAGTTAAAAGCCGTGGCCAGCGAACTCCAGGTGTTGACAGATTTCCCTGGTTTTCCCCTAAAAACAGATTGATGCTTGCACAAAATAGATCGCAATCTGTTTCTTCTGCATATAGTTAGTATCTTCATTATGTGAGCATGAAATTAAGAAAGGAAAGTACTCTATATATGTATAAATCTTTTAGAGTTTTGATCAATACACTTTCTTTCCGTCCGCCATCTTGAACTGCACTTCCGAATAGGTATCGACTTGATTAGTGAGCACTCGTCGGCTATTCGTTCGTTGCCGAAGACTATTGATAGTGGTCTTTTTGCGTAGTCATTTGAGAGTGTCCTTCAAAAATGATTTTGTGCTTAATTCTTTCGATCCCCGTGTTATGGCTGGTCGGGATATTTCTTGGAGATTGTGACTTCTCGTTGAGATTCTGGGAAAGGTTCGGTTCCTCACCTAAAGCCAAACTCTATGGTCGAGTGTGCTGGATAACTGGAGCCTCTAGTGGTATCGGCGAAAACCTCGCTTACGAACTTACAAAATTCGGATGCAAACTTGTGCTGTCTGCTCGAAGAAGATCAGAACTTGAGAGAGTCAAAGAGCAATGCATTGGTAAGTACTGCGCCCCTCTATTGATCATCTAAGTAGAAAGGGTAAGCTATTATTTTAGCCTAATCACATCAGCTGACGAGTTTCGGCCCACGAGTTTCCTATTGTTGTGTCCCCTCGCTGGCCCCGGGGCAAATAGAACAGATTAGAAATTCGCCCACACCGTGTATGTATGCATGTATCCACCTTGTACTATTTACCAGATTTGCCCTTCAGTAAAAAACAAACCGTCGAATTGAGGGTTTTTGGAATGCAAGGCCCTAGACAGAAGGGGCCAAGCCCTGACATTCAGTGTCTGACATTCCTTGTATTTGCTTGGGGGAGGGGAGGCACTGCTGTCTGGTACTTTTGAGCAAAATTGAAAGAAAAACCGACTGAAAACAGAAAACTCCCCCCCCCCCCCCAAGTACAACACTACCAGTTAAGTTATTAGCTACCGCTGACCCAAGATGGTATGCCTTGAAGTTTCCAACAATGCACTGCAGTGCCTTTTCTTTCTAGCGACGGCACTGCTACAGCCTGTTGCTTACAACAGTTTTGCTTGTAATTTGCTTAAAATTACAGCTTTTTCACATCTGGAGAGTGCCTTAGGACATCATAAAATCTATTTGGGCATAGTTAATGCTGTGCTTATGGATGTTTGCACGCTGAGGTTGATTCAATGGGATATTTCCTTGTCTGGGCTTCACCAAGTGAGAAAGGAATTTTCTGGTGAAAGGCCTCATACTCTCCAATGTGGAACATCTTTGCTACCCAACCGTATTCAAAAATTGTTTTCAGGTTTATTCTGGGTTTCTTGGACCTGGAAATGTTTTTGGCTTTAGGACAAAGAGAAATATGAGCAAGAGATTAGCTGCAAGCTAGTTAGAAAGTGTAGGAGAAGGAATTGCCTGAAAACATTTATTCAGAAAAAGTGAAGGCATTCAATTTCACAAAGATGCGCTTAAATCTATGTTGTCAACTTGATAAAGGTTGACACAGAAGAAGCAAAAACGCTTGTCGATCTTCTCCTTGCAAGACAGCCAATCAGATATGATATAGTGAAATCCATGAAACAAATATATATAGGGTGTAAACAGATTTGCATTGCATAGATTAAGTGTGGCTCAATACGTGAATGTCTTTAATTGTCTATTTTGAGAAATAGTAGTCTGGTTTCTGGTTGAGCCTTGACACTCCTGCTTTATAAGATAAATTTGTTGTTGCCCAACCCCAAAGAATTCTGTTTCTCTTCTGGGAATAGTGCATTGTCAATCATACCACCATAACCATATTGGATAATCTGAGGCCTTCTCCTTCTCCCCTCCTTACTAAGTTATGCCTCCTGTTTTTATTCAGCTATTGCAAAAGAAGCAAACACCTCCTATAATGCTGATCAAGATATCCTAGTTCTACCCATGGATGTCACAGAGTATGACAAACATACAGAGCTGGTCCGTAGTGTCCTGGACCACTTCAACAAGGTACACATACTGTACGCAGCAGTGGGAAGTACCTCTAATCAGGGCTCCTGTAATTACGCGCTTGTGCGGAAGTGCCTAATTTAGCTTTTTCCGCGTTATCCGCATAATCCACAAATTTCTGCGTAATCCCGCGTAATTTGGCTAAATTTTGAAAGACAAAAAATGTAATTGCACTGCTGATGTGTTCTTTTAGGGTTCTTACCTCTATTTCTCAAAAAAAAAGAGAGATATTCATACCTGTAAACCTCTGAAAATCTCAAGGCTTGAGAATTTTTTGGGGGTAGGGGTAGGGTATATTCAATTTTTGGGGGATGGGTGGGTTTTACCTTGAAGGCGTTTGCCATATAGAAAGCTCTCACGAACAAATCCACTTATAGATCTCACAAGGGTGTGAGATCTATAAGTGCTATGCAAGGGAATTATTGTTTCAAATATTTTAATAGAAAATAGACAAAATGATGATTTTCTATAGAATAATTTTTTGGAAGCGGTAATTGCTAAAAAGCGGGAAATTCGGTGCTCAACGCAGGAGAGCGGGAGAAGGGGTCCAAAATCTTGAGACTCCCGCCTAATGGAGAGAGTTGAGAGAGAGAGTTGACATTTATGAATATTCTTCGTAAGAGTGCAATATTTCGAACTGAATTTCAAAAACAAATAAAATGACTAGGCGTTCTTTGCTAAACCGTGAAGGCCTAGGACTAATAATAAAATACCTTTTTTAATTGGCTGGTGACTAGTAGCCAATGAAAACTTGCCTAAGATATTTTCACGCCAAAAAAAATAACCTTTTCAAGTTATTTCTTGCTTTCCTTCAGTACAAAATGTAGTTTGGGCGTAGCAGTTGATATTCCATGTAATTTAGCGCGTAATTCAGTAAAGAATCCCGCAAAATTTCCATTCTTAAAGAAAATGTATTGCAAAATCCCGCATAATTTAGTGCGTAATGATTGATTTTCCGTGTAATTTAGAGCATAATTTAGCAAAGAATCCCACGTAATTTTGAGTTTTTTATGCCTAATTCTAGAAGCCCTGTCTAATACACATAAATGATAGGAATGTACATGGGTGCGTATGTAGGGAGGGGGGAGGGTGCTGGCAGGTCCTGGAGCACTTCAACAAGGTACACATACTGTACTTAACTGTGCATGGTGCCAATAGACATGCATATTAGGGTTGGATCCGTAAGCCTGCCAATTCCTGGATTGTGTTCTCTTCATCACTCTTTATTATGTTACACATATCAATGATTAGATAGCATAATGCAGAAAGGTCAAATATGCTAATTGAGCTTTGGCAGATTCTTGTATAGCTTGTGACAAAAAACAGTTTGAGCAGACTGACACATGCTTATTGGATTCTTGAACTTATACTATTAACAGTTCTTGCCTAGAGGCTTGGGCTTGTTACTAGGCTGCCTAGCATTGCAATAAAAATAACATTGGTTGTTTGCTTGCAGATTGATTAAATAATAAGTAAGAGATCAACCAATCTCTGAAAAATTCAATTCTGGAGAAGTATAACAGTACTTCAATCATTGCTCTTGTCTCAGATTGATATTCTGATCAACAACAGTGGACGTTCCCAGAGAGGCCTTGCTGTAGAAACCCCTGGGATTGAGGTGGAGAAGGCAATGTTAGATTTAAACTTCCTGGCAGTGGTATCACTGACAAAGGCTGTCCTTCCACACATGATTGAGAGAAAGAATGGGCACATTGTTGTCACCAGTAGCGTAGCTGGAAAAATTGGTGAGAATCCTCAAGCAAGCTTTTATTAGATGGTTGATTT
Source organism: Nematostella vectensis (assembly GCF_932526225.1). NCBI lineage: Eukaryota > Metazoa > Cnidaria > Anthozoa > Actiniaria > Edwardsiidae > Nematostella > Nematostella vectensis. The sequence continues at coordinate 3,787,921 of NC_064040.1, forward strand.
TTCTGCATTTTGTGCTTTTATGAGGGTAGGCTGTGTTTTTTAAGTGAGAAAATAAATGCATAGACTACTAAACTGGGAGAATGGATGGGCATCATATAATTTTGCTGACTAACAAAAGAAAATAGCGGTATTATAAGCATTTTTCAGTATAGATGCCCCCTCCCCAAAAAATTGAATAATAATGATAATCATTGTGTTTTTAATTAATTCCTTCATCTGTTGTATGTGGCATCCATACAGGAGCCCCCATGTCGACATCATATAATGCAACAAAGTTTGCAGTACAGGTAATATTTACATTAATCAGCAAATATAAGAAGGGAAGCACTAGTTGGCAATTGAATTTAAAAGGTGTAAGTTTTGCTAAGTCGCACCCTTCTGTTTTAGGGGTAACTTGCTAAGCTGCACCCTTCTGTTTTGGGGGTCTCTTGCTAAGTCGCACCCTTCTGTTTTTGGGGTAACTTGCTAAGTTGCACCCTTCTGTTTTGGGGGTCTCTTGCTAAGTCGCACCCTTCTGTTTTTGGGATAACTTGCTAAGTTGCACCCTTCTGTTTTGGGGGTCTCCTGCTAAGTCGCACCCTTCTGTTTTTGGGGTAACTTGCTAAGTTGCACCCTTCTGTTTTGGGGATCTCTTGCTAAGTTGCACCCTTCTGTTTTAGGGGTGTCTTGCTAAGTTGCACCCTTCTGTTTTGGGGCTCTCTTGCTAAGTCGCACCCTTCTGTTTTAGGGGTGTCTTGCTAAGTTGCTCCCTTCTGTTTTAGGGATATTTTAATAAGTTGCAACCTTCTATTTTAGGGGTATTTTAATAAGTTGCACCCTTCTGTTTTGGGGGTATTTTGATAAGTTGCACCCTTCTGTTATAGGGGTATCTTGCTAAGTTGCACCCTTCTGTTTTAGGGGTATTTTAATAAGTTGCACCCTTCTGTTATAGGGATACTTTGATGGCCTTCGTGTTGAACTCTTCCCCAAGAATATTCATGTGACCCTGGTCTGCCCTGGCCCGGTTAGGACAGCAATCAGGGATAACGCATTCACTGAGCAAGTTGATGTGGTAGGTTGTGAATGTGGCCTCAAGCTAATTCACATATCTTTTATCACTATTTTCTCTAGTTATTGTTGCTTTGTCAAACAAGCCAACTGGCATAAAGCAAAAAAGACATTTCTTTCAACAACTAAGCTTGATAGTCAGACATTTTATAAGAGAACCATATTATAGATTACGGTGAGATTCTTTTGGATAGCTTTCCATTGTTTGGTAAAACTTAGTACATCAACCTCGCTTTAGGAAAAATCTTGAAAAAATACAGTAAATGTATCAGACGAACCAAGATAGCTAATGCGGGAGAATACAGTAAATGTATGGGTATTTTCGAGAGAGTTAGGCTTGAAAAAAGGTTCAAAATCTCGAGTTGACGATTTGCATTTTACACCATAGTCAGTAAAGGATAAAGGCGTGGTTGCTCCCCCTGCTACTAAAGACAACCGGATGGAGACATCAAGGTGTGCCCAGCTGATTGTTACTGGGGTCACTAATAAGTTGGATGAGCTGTGGATTTCACCCAACCCGATCCTGTTCTTTCTTTATGCCCAGCAATACCTTCCAAATATTTTTGCTTGGTGAGTATCTTTCTATTTGCCCAGCAATACCCATCAAATATTTTTGCTTGGTGAGTATCTTTCTATTTGCCCAGCAATACCCATCAAATATTTTTGCTTGATGAGTATCTTTCTATTTGCCCAGCAATACCTATCAAATATTTTTGCTTGGTGAGTATCTTTCTATTTGCCTAGCAATACCCATCAAATATTTTTGCTTGGTGAGTATCTTTCTATTTGCCCAGCAATACCTTCCAAATATTTTTGCTTGGTGAGTATCTTTCTATTTGCCCAGCAATGCCTATCAAATATTTTTGCTTGGTGAGTATCTTTCTATTTGCCCAGCAATGCCTAACAAATGTTTTCGTTTGTACCAAGTGTTTCGGATATTTGAGGAATCAAGTATTTGCAAGTAGCCAGAAAATAGCTGAAAACAAATCAACCAACTAAGCCCTAAACGGAGCCCTCCTAAGAGCATCGAAACCGACATACGGCCAATCTCACTCACATCTCGCCAAAGCAATGGAAGGCTTCACTCTATCTAGATCACTTCCAGGTATCGTGCAACACCTAGACACGAAGCAATTTGCGGTGGCTGGGAAATCGTGCCAACACGCTAATGTGTACCTCCTGCACTTGACACTAGAGGCTTTAGACCGAGGCGGCGTATGGGTGCGGTGGTTCTTTGCTGACTTTAAGAAAGGATTTCACCTAATAGACCACCACATCCTGTTAAATAAGCTTTGTAGCCTAGATATCCACCCCTGTTTTCTCAGGTGGATTGCTTCCTTGTTAGAAGGTAGAACCCAGGTAGTAAGCATAGCATCCTCAACATCACCACCACTCATCCTCAATGGAGGAATACCACTGAACACGTCTAGGTCCTATTCTGTTCGCAGTTATGGTCAATGACCTTCTCCGCTGCTGGCTTCCACGCGCGAAGTTCGTCGACGACCTTACAGCTATTGAAATTATTCCCAGAAACTCGCCATCCACCTTACCATTTATAGTATCGCAGGTCCAGTCGTTCGCAACTAGCAATAATATGTGTCTGAATCCCACAAAATGCAAAGTAATGGCTGTTGATTTTTTGCACTATAACAGTTTTCAATGTCCTCCTATTGCGACCGGTGGCACCATCTTAGAAGAAGTCAAGTCCTTTAAATTTCTCGGGGTTTTCATTACTCACGACTTGACGTGGGAGGTACATTGTGACTCTATAGTGAAAAAAGCAAACCGGCGCCTGTATGCTATAAGGCAGCTAAAGCGCTGTGACGTGTCTATTGATGACATTATAGTAGTTTATCGCTCCCTTGTGCGATCCACGCTCGAGTACGCGAGCGTCGTTTCGCAGACCTGCCACGCTACCTTTCTGATTCATTGGAGAGAGTCCAGAAACGCGCCCTCGCCATTATCTATCCGGGCTTGGATTACAAGGAGGCTCTAACTAGGGCAAACCTAGCCACCCTTGAAGATCGTCGGACTGAGTGCCTGCTGCAGGTTTATCTCTTGTTTGACGCCACAAAATCCAGTGTACCGGCTTGTGCAAGACCGCATTAAGGCTACTACCCATAGCTACCAGTTAAGAACGCGCACTGGCAATCACATCAAACCTTTTGCGACCAATAGATTTGGCAACTTTGTCACAAACAAACACGCGCTGGCCTTGGCTATCTGACTGCCCATACTACCTTTATATTTATTATATTGTATCAATTAATCATTATTTATTATATTTGATATTGGAATCCTGTAATTTAGCTTTTAAGGCTACGAGAGGCCTAATAAACGAGTATTATTATTATTATTATTATTATTATTATTATTATTATTATTATTATTATTATTATTATTATTATTATTATTATTATTATTATTATTATTATTATTATTAACTGAAAAGCAAAAACTTTTTTGGTTATTTCAGGGTGATGAAGCGACTTGGGGTGAAGCAAGTGATGAAGATGAGGGAGAGAGCTACGGGAAATAAAGGTTGTTCAGTTATATGGTTCCTTTTTTCTAAAAAAAAAAAAATATGATGATGATTGCTTACCCTCCCATATACGTACTGTGGATTTTAGTACTTAGAACAACACAATAGTTTAAACCCTTATTTTGTTTAGAAGTTGCAGTAATAGTGTGACGCGCACTGCAGTACTTCCCACATATATAAACCCGCCATTTAGAAGGCTAGTCTAAACATTTTTTGACAATTTCTTATAAATTTGCTGTAAGGTTCTTATAAACGGTGAATAAGATACCAAATTTTAGCTTAACAGGTTCTTAATTTCCAGGTTCTTATATGTGGGGAACTATTGTACCTCGAAACCTATGCACGTTAAAAGAAGTTAATTTGTCATTATTTGTTTTACTTTTATATAGGATTTTTATTGTTTTATTATTTTTATTGTTCGCTTTTGTTGATCTATTTTTGTTTTGATTCCACAGATAAATCCAGTTGATGAAACCCACCTTTGTTCACCATTGCTCAACATATTTCGCATAAGAAGGAAAAAAGACATTTACAGTAGATTTGGTTTTGATTTGAGTATACTAACAGAAAAAAATCAAAAGGCACGGTCATTGCTAAGGTGTATATTTAGCTTTCTGCACCCAAAGGAAATATGATGAAATAAAAGAATCTTTTTGCACTTATGATGAAATAAAGGAATCTTTTTGCACTTATGATGAAATAAAGGAATCTTTTTGCACTCTAACATGACTGTAAGGTCCAGAATGCCACTCTTCGCGACCATTTAAAAAAAACATGGTTCGCGCCTTTCCAGCACATTTCAATTCAACAATGACGAGTAAAAAATAATACAGGTAGCAGAAACATGATTGTAATTTTGCGAAAAGTAAAATTTACTTTTCTTTGGAGTTCCAACGCAACTTGCACGCATGACATGGCTTATAGTGTTTGCTCATTTTCACCAAGCGGGCGGCGGGGGAATGGTCCCAGAAGCGGGCGGCGGGGGAATGGTCCCACAAGTGGGCGGCGGGGGAATTGTCCCAGAAGTGGGGGGAGGGGGGGTTACATACAATACAACAGTCTATTTGTTTTCTGTACCTTATACAAAATGTACATTGGTGTAGTCCGAAAAAAAAAAAAACATGCAGAGAGAGAGGTCGCTTTTCTAAGTACCATCGAGGGGCACTTGCCCCCTCCCCAATAATTCGAGCCGGCTTCGGCTATGCTATAAGAAAATAATCTTGAAACAAATGTTTTCTTTTATATGTATGCCACTTTCTTACGCCCCGATGGCGATGCAAGAGTAAGAATATGAACGCCTATATATTCCGCCTTTTGTCTTTAAATAGCACCCGGACCTTTGTTTCGATCGTTCGCATTTCATCATCATAGTTCAGCTTACTTATTTGTTTCTGAGCACAAAACACGTGCGCGACTGAGCACAGGAGAACAAAATGTTAAAGGTGGCAATATATTATAACTAGGTTACAGCGTGCTGTGCATGATGACGAAGTTACTACACGACTATGGCAATACGCAAGCGTGAAAAAGACCCTGATAATTTTCCGTCTAGATAGCGGTGTTGGGGCCGAAATCTTCAGCTTAGCCGTAAAGCCTTAGCTGCCATACGGTGTTTCAGCGCATGTCTGGAAGTATGGTCTATTTTTTCTCTCGTTTCATTTGATCTGAGGAGGTTCGATCCTCGGGCAATTGGCTCTACCTTTTTTCTACAACTAATCAGTACTTTTTTTAGTCTTAATAATTTTTTCCTTTCATTTCTGTTCTTGATAAGATCCCATGCACTAGATAGGATTTATCAATCGATTTACACATTTGTAACACTATTCAGGTACATGTAAAAACCGCACGTTCAAGTAAAAATCACATCCTCTCAGAAAAGTGGAGGACACAAGCGCCTTCTCCATGCCCCTCACCGTCCGCCGCCAAAGACATTTAGTATGGTTTCGCGTATTTCGCTCTCTAGTCCAACAAAAATACTTTACGACAAAAATAAAGCAATAAGCTGATTTGTTTACAAGAAAGGGTATTTTTTTTATTTGAATAACGAGTAGATAAAAATTGGAGTACGCCACAAATTCGCAAGTGATCTTTTTTTTTTATAAGAACATTTTTTTTTATAAGAACGTCCAGAGTGGGATTTCGCAAAAAAAAATAAGAACGTACTAAAAACATGCCGAGGCTCAGATAGCAGCAAAATATTTTTTCATTAGAGTAATCGCTCTAAAAATAAGGAATCTAATTGTGCTCATATTACATGCTCGAGTATCCAGCGTACTTTGCGGGCGCTCCCAAACGTCACTACCGCTGCTCAGCCTCAACTGAAAATTAGACGTTCTTATAAAAAAAGAGTGTAACACAAAAAAACACTAGAGACTGAAATGAAATATGGCTCTTAAAATTTGGTATGAGTCCCCAGTATCCCTCCCTTCTCTTGCTAGGACCCTGGATCGTGTTTCACATTCCATGTGTCTTTGGTTAATTTAGGTACAGTGACTTGGTAAACCAGGCACCGTTTTTGCTGCGCTTTTTCATTTTTCATCTCCCATTTATTTAGGCATTTATTCGGGGGTGGGACTTATAAACGAGGAGGCGCCGGCGCGGCTCTTTGGTAGCTTGAAGCCTCTGTTACCCAATTATCACTGTCCCCTCTCAGGGCCCTCAATTTTCTGAATGTTTCTGTGCCCCCCCCCCCCCCCCCAAAAAAAAAAATAATAATAATAATAATAAATAAATAAAAAATTGTGTTGCTTGCTACGGCTCTACTTTAAGCGTACAGTTCTTTCTCTTAGGCGCTTTGAACATTGAACAAGTGTTAAATGTAGCGTTATTACAGGAATCTGCAAAAGACTTTATTTCCACGATAAAATCGGTTTATCATATGGTGCTTGGTAGCCAAAATATACCACAGCAAGAGAGCATAAGATACCTTATGCTCTCTTGACCACAATAAATGTGTATAAAGAAAATCCAACAGAATTCGATATAAGTGCGAGTTAGTGGTAGTTTTGTTTTATTATTTTATCTTTATTATCTAGACAGTAAATAAAATAGGCAAGGAACAACATTTTAAGGAAAGGGTTATTTACATACCGGAAGCTTATAGAGTGGTTTTCAAAATCCCGTGCACCAAAATGTAGTTGTTAAGACGTAATAGTCAAGCCAAAAAAAAAAAGAGAAGAAAGAAACTAAAAGTGTAATAGTACTAAATGAATTAAATAGTATTTCACGGGTTTTTGAAAACCACACAGTATACTGCTATAATATATTTCCGAAAAGGTACGTGTCGTCATAACATTCCGAAGAAGTACCGAGCCTTATCGGAGACAGAAGTCTGTCGATAATTCATCGCCCCAGACTTACTACAGCATCACTGAACCTCAACGGAAAGGTGTCGAGGCAAGGCTTAGGTTAGTGGCTTTTGTTTTGTTTCTTGCTAATTCTTTAGATCGCATTCACAGGAAATTAGAGGTCAAGGCTTTTCAGAATCTTACTCATAGAAAAACAAGCTTTACTCGCTGATTGGGGGTTGCATTTTAATACACACAGCGTTCAAACATTGGAATCTAAAGGAACAGTCGACAGAGTGTCAAGGAAAACCTCCAAGCCACGTCTCGATTCACGCCATTTAAATTTGTTAAATGCACTTTGCAGTTTTCCTGCCTACGTCGGAGTCACTTCCGACCTTATTCTCTGCCGTGCATAGCTCGAATACTTGATTAAATACAAGACAATACAGTGGGATGTGCCATTAGTCAGAGCCAGACACTAATACAGCTAACACGCGTTCCTCTTCACAGTCGCAGGAGGCGTTATACCAACACTACACAGGGGTATGGGTTAGAAATATGAATGTAAACTCGAGAGAAAAAGAATAATAATGGAAGGTAATGAAGTCAATTGGCAAAGCCGTTGCGTGGCACTCGAAAGCCAACTGGAGAAGTTCAAGGAACAAGCCACCAAGGTCCGCGAAGTCATCGGGCAGAAAGTGAGTGGTTTAATCGGTATATCTGACAATTCTCATGTTGTTTAACTTTTTCTTTGATCGCTAATCGTTGTACATACTCTCGTTTACTTCCTTGTGTCAATTTAATCCCCCCAAACAGCTGAATGTTCACCAGTTTAGGTGTTAACGCAATCAATATTTAGTGTAACCCTAACCGGAGTTCAAAGAGTCATTTTTCTCCTCGTCTTATTATTTCGAACGTTTCATCGCGCACGCGACGCGTTCGACTCCATTCCACGGAAGACCGCTTTATTTACAATATTCACAATAATATATTCTAATCAGCTGTGCTGCTAAGTGGGTTTGAACGGGTTGCACTTCAGTTGTAGCTCGCGATGGAGACCTTATGTTTTCTGCGGGCACATCTGTATGATTTTGGCGTGTGTTGCTCGAAATTCGATAGGACACTATGCCAGCCTCCTCATAAACAATCAACACTTTTACATAGATTTCTTTCTCGTTATTCTTTATTCGCTCTCTTGAATTAAGCCATTTGTCAGGTATTATCATACTTAGATTTTGATACTTTCAGCTGATAGAATTTTTAAAGCTTGTAATTGATCATCTCAATCATTTCTAAATATGGTCGATATGTTGTACAAATGTAAACAAACCGGCTATCGACTCCACGGAAAAAAATTCTCGTCATTCACTACCTGTGCATTTGCGTTTCCTGATAAGCTTGCCTCTTCATATCAACAAACACGTTTGCTAAAATGGAGCCATTATTTGTCAATATGAGAGAATAAATTTCTAATTTCCCTATTCTGAATGGAATTGTTTTGTTTGATTTGTTTTCAAGTCAAGTTAGTTTTTTTAATAACACCTTGTGGTCGATAAGATTTGTTTTCTTATGGGTGTAAAGTGAAAAGTCATTGTATCAAATTTTATCTTAGCAACATTTTGGCGAACCGCAAAATGATTTTAGCTCTCGCGTCGGAAACCCATTAGAAATATTTCGTTTTTAGATTTAAGAGGATTTAGCTTATCCATCTTACCTTAGATATACCTTTTACCGGCATTAATTATAAGATTTATGTTTTATTTTCAAGTTAAAATTTCTAGAGTTTATTTAAACGTCTTTCAGCTATTAACTTTCTTGTTGTGGCTTGTTATTGACATTTTTTTCCTTTCAAAATGTTTCAATTAAAGGACTCAAATGCTATTTTTATTTTCATATGGCTAGCTTTAAAGTTGCATTTATCTTTTTCTGCCATGTTTTGAGGAAACTTAACGGAAATCCATAGATGTTGGCAACAGAAAATTGATCTCTTATCAAAATCTCATAGCTTCTTGACATTACAAGTCTGTCTGCTTTTTGTCCGGAAGCTAAAGCAATATTTATAAAAAAAAAATATTCTTGACACTGTACCAATGCATTTTTCTCCCTTAATTAAAGTATATTTCACAGAGGACATATAACCTTTTCTGCCATTAAATGTGTTTTATTTTCTATAGTGTAAGTTCAAAAAGTCAAGTATGCTTTTAAGAATTATCTTTTTAGTTTTAGTTCTAATTTTTTGGGATGTTTATATCTTCTCAATCTATGTAAGCTAAATAGAAACCCTTGCACAATCACTCAATTTTGAATTCATACTTAGATTACATTTTTCAAATAATCAATTAATTATCCTAAAACATTCAGAAAGCAAATTTTTAATAAATGAATAACATAAAACATATCTAAATTTCATGGTTTGTCTTGTTTTCAGCAGTTCTATGTAATATTATTTCAATTAAATAATGTTATATTTTGATTAAATAATGTGTAATGATAACTGCATAATTGTGGTGATCATTTAGATTCAAGATCTTGAGCATAAAGCTGCAGTGTCTGAGATAAAAGCTGTCAGAGCTGATTACGAGGTATTCCCTTAGCAGTCGTAATAGTCGCTTTATTATTGCCATGTCAGCACCAATGTGATTGTTCTTGTGTGTGAAACTTTCAATGCAAAACACTTATCTGTCATTCTTTCAGTATGTGGATAGCATCTTTGTGCATTCTTTAGCTGTTTGTTTAATTCAAAGAAAGGAGCAATCTGTTCACCATACCAGAGATATTGTTGAAATTCTGCTCAAGAAATACACTTTCCTCTAAAGAGTGAAGCCATCCTGATATGATAAGGTTGACATTTAAGGTTTAATTGCAAAAAGTCTGCAGAGCAGTATCACATGCATTCACATCTCATCTCTGACATTTCCTAAATATTTGAGACCATTCTGACCTCAGTTGCTGGAGTTTACGGTTTACTTATTAAATCAAAACTTAAACTCAACTAAAACTTAACAAGGTGTTAATTGGTACTAATTATTTACTAACATTAAAGTTATCAATGAACTGATGCCAGAGCCAGACATTAATGGCCATAAATGTATCACCAAATGATTATCATCTAACCATCTGATACCTTATTTATCATGTCTATTTTGTATTGATCTCACTGTTTAGAGCTTTCCATATCTTTCTCAAACTTTGATTACAATTTTTACAATTTCATTTTGATTTCAATGCCATACTACATGATGCTACCATATTGTCACACTTCATCAATACAAGATGATCATATTTGATTATTTTATAACCTGCAGATTAAAGTACTAGAGCATACAGTTACAGAAAAAGATGTTGAAATCAAGCGACTTTCTTCAGATCTCGAAACTGAGGCAAGTTAGCACATCTGCTGTAGACTCTGACAAAATTTGGAAAAAGGCTGTTATGAACTGGAATACGCAAAAAAATTCAATTTTGTTGTTGTTTTTGTGTATAGAGGGAGCTACGGGTGCAGCATGAGCATCAGATTGAATCAAAAGCTGCCCATATCAAGGAGTGGATGCAGAAGAAAATAAGTGAGGTAAAATGACCTAGGTACCCAGTAGAGTGGGCACCCTGTGTACAATGGTATTCCATCCTCCCTGTGTTGAGATCCTGGCAGTTTATGGTGTGTTTGATACCATGTAACCCATAGCCCTAGCTAAAACTGATAGAGAAAAGGCAACAGCCTTTTTAAGTTTTTAGTTTTGCTGAAGGTAAGGAGGATTCAATATCATTGATACTAATTTGATGGAGCTTGTAGAAAGTCCATACATGGCCAGGGGGTAATAAATGAGACACAGGGGAAAGGCTAATTCTCTGGGCCCCCACTGGCGACACACTGGCGACACACTGGCGACCAACTCCAGATAATAACCATGTTGTTGCTATTTGCTATCCCTTCTAAGGTGATAATATCTCTTCTGCTGAATTTTTCATATTATGGTCTTTATATTGCAGTTTGAGACTCAAAATGCTAAAGTGAACCAAGACAAGGCAGAGCTTTTGGAAAGAAATGAAAAGCTATCAAAAGAGAATGAGCTTTTACAAGAGGAAAATCGCAAGTCCCTTGACATTATCAAAGAGCTTGGGGTTAAATTACGCTACAGTCAAGGTAGAAAATGCTTATGATTAGTCTTTTTTATTTAGAGCAAATTTCTGCCCTGATGAATCTTAATTATGTTGAATGATATTTAGGGGTGTAGCCAGGGGGATGGCCCCACTTTGTGGTCTAATATTTAAGCTATTACCTCTCAGCTGGAAACATATGTTCTTGAGAAATCACTTTAGGCCCACCCCAAGGAAAAATTCTAGCGATGCCCCCGTTATTTATTGGTAAATTACAATTTTAACATGATATTGCCTGATCTAGTAACTGCATCCTTATTATTATTATTATTTTTTATTTTCAGAGCAAGTCTTTAGACTGTCCTCAGAATTAAGTGAACTACAGGAGTTACATAAAACAAACGAGTACCAAACTCTTGAGCCCCCTGAGGGAGGGGGTGAGTCTGACAAGGGGCATCAGGATAACAATCGAAATGATATCACCATCAAGAAAGGTTTCCTCCCATCAGAAGTCGTGGTTAATGTTACTCTGAACTCCAGTCAACCAGTATCGCTTGCATCATCGTCTTACTCTACTGCTGACAGCCAGCTAGAACTGAATGATGAACAGGTGGTGTCGGAGGCTGTGCTGGCACCTTCGAAAGCACCAACTTCACCTATGTCGACCACCTCAGATAGGCATGAAAGCTGTGAGGGTGATGGGACACCTGGGGATGAGGGTGAGGATGCGTCAACAGCTATCAAGAGGTCATCAAGTGGAAAATCCCCATCTAAGATACCTCGCTATGTTGGCAATCAACTCAAAACATCAGAGCCCTCGAATCCTGGGAATGTATCATATTATATGTCGCTAAAACGTGGGAAGGATAAAGCAGATGGAAACAAAGCCAAGTTCTATATACAGGTGCGGGACTTAGAGAGCCCTTATATGCCGCTTACAGGGCGGTTTAGTACTGCGACTACTGTAGACTCTGAAAGAGACAGTATAGCTGATTCATACTGCAGTCCACTAGATATCATGGACAATTCAGAGTACCAGTCTATAAACTTTAGGCCTCCAGCAAGAGGTCTGCTTGACAGTGTCACATCACTGAATTCAACTGATGCTGCCCCTTTCAATGTCAATGACTTGTACCAATCAATTGTTCGACCACTTGTCCCTCAAAAGGGGAGTTCTGTGAATTCTAAAATAGAATTGGCATCATCACCGCCTCCAGCCCTACCCCCCAGAAATAATATTGAGATTGCTGAAACCCCCCCTAAAGATGATGTTGTCAGGACGGAAGGACAGTTTACAAGCTACCTCGGTCAGCATGAGTATAACGTCGATAATGGAGCACCTGAAGAAAGTTACCCACATCCACCGTCTTGGTTATTGCGTGACTCAATGGCATCTATAGGTGAGTAGGTATTCAGTGGTTGGGTTATGGGTGCAATAGGTCCACTCTCTTCTTCACCGTTACTGGTGTCTGCAATAGCTCAGTGAAGGGGCGGATCTAAGGATGGGCCCCGGCCTCCCCCTATTCAGAGCTGTAGCAGCCAGGTAAGATTGGTTTGGGGGGGGGGGGGGGGGCACAACACAGAAACAGAAATAAAATATTGGAGAGGGCACAGCCCTTACTAGTCATTTCCTTTAACTTTTGAAAATATTGGGGGGGGGCACACGCCCCCAGTGCCCCACTCCCCTCTACGGCCATGCTATTTCCAGATACTTGGCTTAGAAATAACAAGAAATCCACAGGGGACAATAAATCCCCCCTTTCTGAAACCCTTGCTCCAGCCTCCCCTTTTTAAAACTTCTGGGTCCGCCCCTGTAGTGCACTCAAAGCAAGAGTTGATTTTATTTTTTACTCCGGTGGAGAATTATTCCCTTCCACCACAATACCTCTAAGCTATGTTGCCACTCTTGTGTGACAGAAGCATCTTTCCTTTGCAGGACAGCCTGGCTCCGAGTCACCTCCGTATGCCACTCTTGAAAGCACTACAAGGGAAATCAACTTACTAGAGGTATAAAATGGCCTTGAATGCTTCCAGTCGCTACAAGTTTCTATGTGTTGAACAGGAAAGCACTACCCTGCTAACAGAGCTTTCTTCCTTTTTTTAGTTCACTTATGTGTTGCATCTTTGTTCTTTATTGTCTGCAGAAAAAATGCAAAATCCTTAGGTCATTTTGATTACTCATATTAAAATATTTCTATGAATTGTTGTATTGGCAATGCTGTGTGCTTTTTCTCTGAAGGAACAGATGTGTCCTGTCTACGCTACGCTAAAAGGGGTAAGAGCTTTATTGACACCTGACTGACTGATATACCTACTCACATACAATGACACTAGAAATATAGCCAAATTTTGCTCTCACGAACTATTTTGTCATTAATTTTCTTGTAGCGCGCCTCTCAGATTCGGGACACCCCATTCTCTGGTGAGTCCACTGATTCGTCTGACCACGAGGAAGACCATACCCAAGAAGAAACTGTCAGCGAGAACAGTAGCACACTACAGTCTGAAGAGAGCCTAAGTGAGCCACTAGAGGACAGCGGTAACACCAAGGTGCTCAAGACATGCGCAACCTACACCACGGTCAGCCTTAAAAAGGTCAGGATAGTGGGAACACCAAGCTGACAGGAACAGTTTCAAATCCAATCCTCTTCCCCTCCTATTTTTCGTTTGAGGTTTTGTGCCTGTGTAAACAATAGCGCTGGGTCCTGGGCCTCTGGATCACTGGGGAACCAGTGGTAACGCAGTACCAGAATATAGTAGAGGTCAATTGTAATGGGTTTGAGTTTGTTTCTATTTTAAAGTATCTATATTGAATATGTAGGGTGACCAGCGAAAGGAAGGCTACCTCACCAAACTCGGCGGCCGCATTAAGAACTGGAAAAAGCGGTGGTTTGTCCTGCAGGACGGCAAGCTTTACTACTTCAAGACACCAGTGAGTTTATCTGATAAGGGTGGGGAGGGGCGGGGTTTGAGGTGGTAGTGTTTGCCTGGGACGTAATAGGGGTGGCGGAGCTGAAGATTCTTAGCATGGACTAGGCTGGGAAACCTACAAAAGGATATGAATCTGTTTCCCAAACACTTGAGCACAATCGACATAAAGCTCCTCTATTCATCTATTCTTTGGTATAAGCTTAGGCTGAAATGTGATATTTTGTAAAAGATTTGAGTTTTGTAATGAGTTCATTAGCATCAATTCTGTTTTCTGTTTAGATTATATTAGCGATGCATATATAAGTTTAAATCGTGCCCTTTTTCTATTTAGCCTCTGGTGACATTCAAATTTTGTTTTTTTGTCAGAATGAGACGAATCGCAAGCCGCTGGGTCAAGTTCCTCTGGACGGCTCTTGCCGGATCTCACGCACAGAAGGGGCACTTACCATAGAGGTATACGATATCAGAATCATTGAACAGCTTTACCATAGAGGTATACAATATCAGAATATGTGAACAGCTTTACCATAGAGGTATACAATATCAGAATCATTTAACAGCTTTACCATAGAGGTATACAATATCAGAATATATGAACAGCTTTACCATAGAGGTATACAATATCAGAATCATTGAACAGCTTTACCATAGAGGTATACAATATCAGAATCATTGAACGGCTTTACCATAGAGGTATACAGTATCATAATCATTGAACGGCTTTACCATAGAGGTATACAATATCAGAATCATTGAACAGCTTCACCATAGAGGTATACATTATCAGAATCATTGAACGGCTTTACCATAGAGGTATACAATATCAGGATCATTGAACGGCTTTACCACAGAGGTATACAATATCAGAATCAATGAACAGCTTTACCATAGAGGTATACATTATCAGAATCATTGAACGGCTTTACCATAGAGGTATACAGTATCAGAATCATTGAACGGCTTTACCATAGAGGTATACAATATCAGAATCATTAAACGGCTTTACCATAGAGGTATACAATATCAGAATCATTGAACGGCTTTACCATAGAGGTATACATTATCAGAATCATTAAACGGCTTTACCATAGAGGTATACAATATCAGAATCATTGAACGGCTTTACCATAGAGGTATACAATATCAGAATGATTGAACGGCTTTACCATAGAGGTATACAATATCAGAATCATTGAACGGCTTTACCATAGAGGTATACATTATCAGAATCATTGAACGGTTATACCATAGGGGTATACGATATCAGAATGATTTAACAGCTTTACCACAGAGGTATACAATTTTCAGAATCAATGAACAGCTTCACCATAGAGGTATACATTATCAGAATCATTGAACGGCTTTACCATAGAGGTATACAATATCAGAATCATTGAACGGCTTTACCACAGAGGTATACAATATCAGAATCAATGAACAGCTTTACCATAGAGGTATACATTATCAGAATCATTGAACAGCTTTACCATAGAGGTATACAATATCAGAATCATTGAACGGCGTTACCATAGAGGTATACGATATCAGAATCATTGAACGGCTTTATAGACGCAGTTTTAAATTAAAAGCGAAACTAAATCCACTCATTTAAAAAACCTGCTTGTCTGTTTTATTCCAGGTAGCAACCCCCAAGCGAACTTATTACCTTTCAGGCGAGACTTCAGACGAGGTCGATGAATGGTTAAGAGGTGTGTGGGCTTAGTACTGACCCTACAGAATGTTTTCCTGTTATTCACAAGCCACTTGTTTCTATTCCCGGTGTTTCCATGCCCCTTGGCTCTAACATTCAGAAATTTCTCACCTGTGACACGTTGATGTGATTGGCTGACTTTATGCTCCTCCCTTCCAGTGCTCCATAACGTGATGCGCAAGTTTGCCTCCAGTCCACTGCTCGCCCAGATGCCTGAAAAGGAAGCCATGAGCGGCTGGGTTACCAAGGCAAGTTAGATCACATTTATCGGCAGAAGCATGTCACCCTGCGGTTAAGCATGTCACCCTGTGGTTGACTTTTATTATACCCACAAAAGTTGTGATGTCGTTAATATTTGTTTATTCCAGGTAAAGCACGGCACTTCTCGGAAAAGCTGGTGCGTGTTGCGTGGACAGTTCCTCTGCTATTACAAGAACCAGGATGATGCGGTGAGTTCTTGGTCTACCAAGATTAGCACCTGCGGATAGAAATTACAGATCTCGAAAAATCTCGGAAGTTAAAATAAACAGGGTACTTATTTAGCTAGGGGGGGGGGGGCAGAAAGATTTCAAATTTTCAAAAAAAAGATCTTGAAATAAGTCTGCTATACACATCTCACACTTACACCTATACCTTTAATTATCCGATATGAGTATCAATCAAATTTATAATGAAATTATTTTTATTTTGATCTGTTCCTATTATTTGCTTTTGGCTATTTCATGAATCTGCCACTGAAAAAAATTCCGAATTCTGTTGCACACATAGATCATCCAATTGTCAACATAAATCATTCAAATGCTTCACGCCCGGCATAGCATGTCACGCAATGCGCAAGGAATCATGCAGTCATGCTATGATTGACAGGTGCCATTCAGCATGGTTAAACTGACAGACGTCACCGTAGATAATGAGAGTCCCGACTCGGACGAGGAAGGGGATGCTGATGCCCCTACCTACCGGCACTACACCTTAGTGCTGAAAGGGGAGCGACAAGCCACGCCCACCTACCTACTGATTGACACCAAGCAGGAACGGGTAAGGAAGACCCATACAGTTCATGTCATGTGAGTAGACAGTGTCAAGAATCGACAGGGGCTTCATGAAAAAAAAGTTTTTTGACGTTTTGAGATTATCTGCTCCAAAGTTGCAGCTGCAGAGAAGAGTGCTCGTGTGTAAAATTAGAAAGACCACCGACAAATGAAAATATTAATCACCACATTACGACTGTTCTGCTTAGCGGCATTTAAAGAGAGAGGGAAGGGGTTAGTGGACACGCCCCCGGCTGCTCGCACCGAGTTTTTTTCCTCTCGCTCGCGGACCCCTTTATTACCGGGGTTCTCCACCAGTGTTAGGGGACTAACCCAAATCCCGGCTAGTCCCCTAACACTGATGGAGAAACCCTGGTAAGACCTTCCCCCTCCCGTTAAGGGCCGCTAGACAGGCTACATTTAGACATGTCTCACTGATTGTTTTTTACAATTGGTATGGTTTGTCATATTGCGATAAGAAGCGGAGATTCCCGAACTATGAGCTAAAGAGAATATTTTACCATGTCTTTACTATTTCAGGACCTGTGGTATTTCCACTTGACGGTGGCCTCCGGTACGGGACTCGGAAACATGGGAACGGACTTCGAGAAGATTGTCAACAAACTTATGTCAAACGAGGGCGACTCAGGTACTGATCTCATGATCAATAATGTAGTTTCCTGGCTTGCTATCCCTTCGTCAGGTGTACAGGCACATACCCAGGTATTGGGGAGGGGGGCACTTGCCTTGCGCAAAGTTACGCGCCCAGGTATAATCAGTACCACAATTGCCGTGACTTGCCATCCCTTAGTCAAGGTGGCGAGTAAGGCCCATAAAAGCATGTGACCTGTGGCAAAATTTCTAAGGTTGCTAAGAATGACACTTCACGAGTATTGTCTTTTAGAGAATGAACTGTGGAACACGCCGCTATTAACCTTCTCACGTGAGCCTATAACGACGCCGCTGACCACATTACCATCTCCAGAATTGGAAAAAGAAGCGTTGGAGCTCTTCAAGGTATGAATCAAGTGTGCATGTTCTGGTATATAGTGCATGTTTAACTCACTAGTTAATAGTAATCCATAAATAGTAACTCAATAGTAATCCATCGTTTGTCAGCCATCCATTGTTTAATTCCTGTTCATGATTGGCTCTCCCCAGTCCATCCTGCTTTTCACCACTGTCGCCACGGACGAAAACGCCATCGACTACCACGTGGCTCTGGCCCAGAATGCTTTGCAAGTGGTGTTTGATAACCCGGAACTACAGAACGAGATTTATTGTCAGCTGGTCAAGCAGACGTCCAAGCAAGTGCACAGAGGCCCCCAGGACCTGGACGTGAGTGGACCTCTGTACCCAAGGGACTGAACTTATCCTTTTGCATCTATCAATTCTAAGGCCCAGGGAGGGTTGGGGGTCGTAAGGGGACATGTTCGCATCCAAAGAACTGGACTTATCCTATTACACGTATCAATGTCAAGCCCTAGGGAGGATGGCGGGGCAAGTGAGCTTAGCCTAACAGACTCGGCAATGTTGACTGTTATATTAATGTTCTCATGCCCATTATGCATCTTTCAGCATTATCTAAAGAACTGCAGCAAGCGCTCGTGGCTGCGGGCTGACTCGGCGGCCATAGAGGAGACGATCGACTTGCGACCCGTACAAGAGTACGTTTACCTCCAGACCTGGCAGCTACTCGCCATGTGCACCTCACTATTCGTACCAAAACAACACTTCCTGGTTTATCTGAGGGCGCACCTGAAGCGGTCATGTAACCCCAAGTAAGTAGCCAAATATATCAGTCGGAGGGGCCTGAGTAGTCCTGGTCTATCTGAGGCACACCTGAAGCGAACATGTCACACCAAGTAAGTAGGAGGCCGGGTTTGTTTTTTAAGTCAGAGGGACCATGCATGCTGATTGAAGAGCTTTCTATTTCTCGTTATGATTAAAAGCTCTGCAACTGTGAAGTTAAATGATCTTCTAGCCATAGGCGAGAACGCATGTTCTTGTATCGATTATTTTATTGTGGTCTTTCTTTATAGAATCCAACACAAATGCGCATGTGTCAATTATGGTCTTTCTTTATAGAACCAAACATGGAAAATACGCAATCTACTGTGTGAAAAGTCTAGAGCGAACCATTGCTAACGGCAAGCGCGAAGCACGACCATCGAGAATGGAGGTAGGGGAATAACTGCCTAAAAACTAATGTGTGAAGCAATCAAACATCGTCATACTGCTCAACAACTGAAAATTAATAGAGTTTATATTTTCTATGATGTTATTAAAGAAATAGTCCGTCGATTGAGTGCCTCTATCGGTTTGATGATGGATTGATTGATTGATTGCTCTTTCTTCTCTCTGTGAAGTGCATGATGTGTCTGTCTCTGTCATGTTCTTGATGTGTCTGTCTCTGTCAAGTGCTTGATGTGTCTGTCTCTGTCATGTTCTTGATGTGTCTGTCTCTGTCATGTTCTTGATGTGTCTGTCTCTGTCATGTTCTTGATGTGTCTGTCTCTGTCATGTGCTTGGTGTGTCTGTCTCTGTCAAGTGCTTGATGTGTCTGTCTCTGTCATGTGCTTGATGTGTCTGTCTCTGTCATGTGCTTGGTGTGTCTGTCTCTGTCAAGTTCTTGATGTGTCTGTCTCTGTCATGTTCTTGATGTGTCTGTCTCTGTCAAGTTCTTGATGTGTCTGTCTCTGTCATGTGCTTGGTGTGTCTGTCTCTGTCAAGTTCTTGATGTGTCTGTCTCTGTCAAGTTCTTGATGTGTCTGTCTCTGTCATGTTCTTGATGTGTCTGTCATGTTCTTGATGTGTCTGTCTCTGTCATGTTCTTGGTGTGTCTGTCTCTGTCATGTTCTTGGTGTGTCTGTCTCTGTCAAGTTCTTGATGTGTCTGTCTCTGTCATGTGCTTGGTGTGTCTGTCTCTGTCATGTGCTTGGTGTGTCTGTCTCTGTCAAGTTCTTGATGTGTCTGTCTCTGTCGTGTTCTTGATGTGTCTGTCAAGTTCTTGATGTGTCTGTCTCTGTCATGTTCTTGATGTGTCTGTCTCTGTCAAGTTCTTGGTGTGTCTGTCTCTGTCATGTTCTTGATGTGTCTGTCTCTGTCAAGTGCTT